>NC_080377.1:15394708-15690724 GCF_014773155.1 Arachis stenosperma
GAAACCAAAAGAGTTTACAAATAAGTCAACCATGATTTTTAAACAAATAAAGTTTCATTTTGCAAATTTTTCAAACAACCCATTTTTTTTAAATATGTTCCTGTTAAAACAAAAAGAAAAAAATAAAAAATAAAAGAAAGGTTAAAAAATTAAAAAAAAACTAAAATGAAAGAAAAAAAGATAATCGAAACTTTGTTAAAAACTTTAGTTTTAATAACTAAATAAGTCAACTATGATTTTTATATAAGTAAACTTTTATTTTAAAAATTTTTCAAACGACCCATTTTTTCTTAAATATATTCCAGTTAAAACAAAAAAGAAAAAAAGTTTGAAAAGAAAGGTTAAAAAATTCAAAAAAAAAAAAACTAAAATACAAGAAAAAAAATAATCGAAGTTTTGTTTGGGAAACTTCACCAACAAGACGCTGCAAGGACAATTTGCAATCTGAAGTTTGGCACTTTTTTGGTATTTTTGGATCTCATTAAAAACAAAATACGAAAAGAATATGAAATTGATGTCAAGATGTACAAGAACTTGAAAAGAAAAAATTTTAGTAAGATTCTCTTTTGTTTTTTTTTTTTTAATATTTTTTAACTTTTTTTTCTAACTTTTTTTATCCGGGACAAATATAAAAAAATTGGGTAATTTAAAAAAAGAATTGTAAAATAAGAATTTTTTTTAAGTTTTTTATAATTTATGAAAAATTTGTATTATGACTGTGACTATTTGGTTATTAAAATTTTTTAGTTACTTTATCTATCCATTCTTTTTCGATAGACTGAGGGACAAAAATTATATAGTCTAATTGATAGGAATTCATTATTTAGTATTTATTAATTTGTTGTATTAAGATTAAGGTGAGTTTTATGGTGTTTTTTATTATGGTGTCTAAATTGTTTAACTTATTTTTAAAGATAAAAAATAAAATATTTAAAACAAAAAGTAAAATATTTAAAATTTATTAAATATTATCTATTTACCTTTTTTGATAAGTTAGGTACAATCTTAAAAGTACCATAGCATTCACCTAAAATTAATTACCAAAACAACAAAACATGCATGTATGAATAGTATAAGGTAACACGTTCCTCCTACATTAAAGTTTTAAAAGAGAGCAGAAGATATCTTCTTCTAAGACATTTTAATTTAGGCTGAACCAGATTATTAATTATTTTTTTATTATAAAATGCTATAGATATTTTAGGTATTGTATTAGTTGAATTATCATTTTAGATACATTTGATAAAAGATTTATATTTTAATAAAATAATTTATAAAAAGATAGCATTTCAATCTTCTAAAACTGATTTTAATTTGATAAAATACACTTTATTTTTTTTGTGGCAAACTGTTAATATATTTTATCTATTTTTTTATATAAATATTTGAATAATTAATTAAAAATAATAATCTTTGATGTTCTTTTCAATCTCTGATATTTTTTAAAAAAATGTTACTTTTTAATTAAGTAAAAATTTTTAGGATTAAATAATAATTTAATCTAATATATTTTATATTAATAGTTGTTGAATTTTTTTTTCTTCTTTGTGAAGTTCAAACCCAACATTTTAAGAGTGTCTCTTTACACCTATTGTGTCACAACCCTAATCAGATTTTGAGAGGTCATTAAGAGGTAGAAAATATAGCCACCAAAGTGAGAGAGAAGAGGGAAAAAACAGAATTTCCATTTTTGTACAAAGTAGTAAATTTCAAATGGCAATTTCTTATTTGTTCACCGTTGGATCGGCTTAAAATTTGAACTGCATATTTCTCTCATCTTGTTCTTCATTCTAGACAGTGGAGATGTTGATCGAAAGTCTGCAGTGAGAGAAATTGGCTTCGCAAGGGAGAAAATAGGTTTCTCAATTTTACACAGAGTAGCATTCTTTGAATAGCAGTTTCTCATTCTTTCACCATTGGATCGACGTTAAATTTAGACTGTAGATTTTTCATATTTTGTTCTTTATTCTGAATGGTGAAGATTTTGATTGGAGATTTGCAGAGGGAGAAATAGGCTTCGAACAACAGCTCTGTTTTTGGGTAGTTTTCATCTTCTTGCTTCTCATTTGTAAGCTTTGGTGCTTTGATAATTTGACTGGCTATATGCACGTTTTTGTACTTTGTTTGAGATTCTCTTGTACCTCATTTGATTATAGTGAAGTTATTTCATTGGTTTGGACGATCTGTGATTTTTATCTCTCACATTGAGGGAATTTTCCACATTAAAATCTCAGTGCGTTCTTGTTATTGCTTTACTTGTTATATTTGTTTGTTCATAGTTGCTGCCATATTGTGTTGTGAGTGCTTCCATATTATTCTTGTGTTGGATATTTGTATTATTTCTACTGCTAGGCTCTTTCATACTGACATCAGAGCTTGATGGTATTTTTCTGGGCTTGTGATTCTGTGAAAAATGAAAGCTAATACTAATACTAGTAGGATGATCACTCTTAATAGTCATAATTATGATTTGTGGAAGTCAAAGATGGAAGATTTGCTTTATGTCAAAAATTTTCATCAAACCAGTTTTTGGTACAAAGAAGTCTAATGATAAATCTGATGATGATTGGACTTTGTTGTATTGACAAGTTTGTGGATATATTAGGCAGTGGGTAGACAATAATGTGTTAAACCATATTATTGGAGAGACACATGTTCGGACTCTTTAGATTAAGCTTCAACAGTTGTATACTTGAAAAACTGGGAATAACAAAATATTTTTTATCAAGCAGTTGTTGGCTTTGAAATATACAGATGGGACATCAATGACAAATCACTTGAATAACTTCTAAGGAATAATGAATCAGTTATCTTCCATAGGTATCAAGTTTGATGAAGAGGTTCAAGGATTGTTACTTCTTGGCTCCTTACTAGACTCATAAAAAATTCTCAGAATGTCATTGTCTAATTCTGCTCCGGATGGTGTAATCTCTATGGATCTTGCTAAGAGTAGTATTTTGAATGAAGAAATGAGAAGAAAGTCACAAGGTACATCGACTACACATTTAGATGTTCTTGTTTCTGAGTCTAGAGGGAGAAACAAAAGTCGAGGTCCTAAAAGTAGAGATCAAAGCAGAAGCAAGTCTCGAGAAAAGTATAAAAATATTGAGTGTCATGATTGTGGTCAAAAGGGACATGTAAAAAAATTTGTTCGCAGCTAAAGAAGGAGAAAGCCAAGGCAAGTAAAGACAAGAGCACAAATAAAGAAAGATGGTGGTAGCAACGAAGACAAGGTCAATGTAACTCATGATGATTTTTTTCTTGTTGAGGAGTTTGAATCTGTTAACCTTGTTGATAATAGCAATAGTTGGGTGATTGATAGCAGTGCTTTTATTCATGTTACATCTAGGAGGGATTTATTTACATTTTATACTCCTGGTGATTTTGGTGATGTGAAAATGGCTCATCAAGGTGTTGCAAAATGTGTCGGTGTTGGACAAGTTAGCTTAGAAACCTCCAATGGTACCAAGTTGACTTTGAAGCGTGTGAAGCATGTTCCAAATATTCGGTTGAACTTAATTTCTATTGGTAAGTTGTGTGATGAAGACTTGGATAGCTTATTCTCTCGTGATAGTTGGAAGGTCACTAAGGGTTTCATGGTTGTGGCTAGAGGTACATGACACTCTACTCTTTATTTAACTCAAGTAAAGATTGTGAAAGATGTTGTTAATGCTGATGAGTTTGTTGATGAAACTGATTTATGGCATAAGAGATTATGTCATATGAGTGAGAAAGACATGAATATGTTATCCAAGAGGAATCTTTTATCTAATTGCAAGGTTACTTTCCAAAAGTGCTGCTGGAAAACAAAACAGGATTTCTTTCAAGAGTCATCCACCTTCAAGGAAGTTGGAGATACTTGACATGGTACATTCTGATGTATGTGGGACAATGAATACAAGAACACTTGGATGGTCTATCTATTTTGTAACCTTTATTAATGATCATTCTAGGAAATTATAGGTTTACACTTTGAAGATCAAAGATCAAGTTTTGAATGTGTTCAAGCAATTTCAAACTTTTGTTGAAAGAGAAATTGAGAAGAAGTTGAAATGCATTTGTACTGACATTGGTGGTGAGTACTCCGGTCCATTTGATGCTTATTGTAAAGAGCATGGTATAAAACATCAGAAGACTCCTCCGAAGACTCCTCGGTTGAATGGCTTGGCTGAAAGGATTGAATAGAACATTGGTTGAAAGAGTTAGGTGCCTATTGTCATAGTCTGGATTGGTAAAATTCTTTTGGGGTAAAGATTTGGGCACTGTTGTTCATGTCTTAAACCGGACAACATGTGTTCTCTTGCAATTTAAAATGCCAGAGAAGGTATGGTCAGGTAAAGATGTTTCTTATGATCATTTAAGAGTCTTTGGATGTAAAGTTTTTGTTCATATTCCCAAAGATGAGAGATCTAAGCTTGATGTAAAGACTAGACAGTGTATTTTTATTGGCTATGGCATGGATGAGTTTGGTTACAGGTTTTATGATCCTGTTAGCAAGAAGGTGATTCAGAGTAGAGATGTTGTCTTTGTTAAAGACCAAACATTAAACGATATTAATAATGCTGAGAAGCCAATGGTTCAGCCTAGTGATGATTTTTCTGACTTGGATATTACTCCCTCTATGCCTATGGTAGAAGATGGTAGAGTTAAAGCTCAAAATAATAAGCATGATACAAGTGCAAGTGAAGATGAAACAGTTGATCCGATACTTGATGAAGTTGGTGATGATAATTCAGATGAACAACTAGCTTTGGAAATTTCTGCAAATGCACTCATAAGGTCTACAAGAGAAAGGAAGCTTTCTTCAAGATATTCTCCACATGAGTTTGTTTTGTTGATTGATGGAGGAGAACCTGAATGCTTTGAAGAGGCTGTTGAAGATGAAAGCAAAGCTCAATGGCTTGAAGCTATGCAAGAAGAAATAAAGTCCTTACTTGATAATGATACCTATGAGTTGGTGAAGCTACCAAATGGTATGCAAGTTTTGAAAAACAAATGGGTATTTAGAATCAAGAATGAAGAACACAATTCTAAACCTCGGTATAAAGTTAGATTGGTTGTTAGAGGCTTTAGCCAGAGAAAAGGTATTGATTATGAGGAGATCTTTTCTCCTATTATGAGGATGTCATCCATTCATGCTGTGCTTAGATTAGCAGCGTCTCTTGATCTGGAGATTGAGCAAATGAATGTGAAGACAGCTTTTTTTCATGGTGATTTAGATAAGGAGATCTACATGGAGAGGGCTTTGTTGTTAAAGAAAAGGAAGATTTTGTGTGCAAGCTTAAGAAGAGTATTTATGGGTTGAAGCAAGCTCCAAGATAGTGGTACAAGAAGTTTGAATATGTTATGGGACAACATGGTTACCGTAAGACAACTTCAGATTATTGTGTATTTATGCAAAAAATTTTTGATGGTGATTTTATCATTCTTTTGCTTTATGTGGATGATATTTTGATTGTAGGCAAGAATGTTTTGAGGACTAATGAGTTGAAAAAACAGATGAACAAGTTCTTTGCTATAAAGGACTTGGGTCCTGCCAAACAGATTTTGGACATGACTATTACTCGTTATAGAGATTCCAAAAAGTTTTATTTGTCACAGGAGAAATACATAAAAAAAGTGCTTCAAAGGTTTGGCATGAATAATACCAAATGCGTTACTAGTTCTTTAAGTTGAGTACCAAGCAGTGTCCAACCACTGATGAGGTAAAATAAGCAATGGATGAAATTCCTTATGCCCTAGCTGTTGGAAGCTTGATGTATGTTATGGTGTGTACTAGACCACACATTGCTCATGCGGTTGGTACTATAAATTATTTTTTCTCTAATCCAGGTAAAGAACATTAGAATCAGGGGTGAAGCTAGACAATATTATTTAGGGGGCAATATTTTTTTAGTTTTTTATTTTAACAAAAAATTAAAAATAATTATATATATAATTTTTATTAAAAATAACAACTAAGACTTAAAATTTACTTTTTATAAGATAACTGAACATATTGTATATTAAAAAATTTAAACACAAATATCTCAAAACTAATTTCAAATCTTGTAAAGATAAGTTGTTACATATTTGTTTTTAGATTCTTCAAATACTATTTAATTCCTTTTTAGATATTTCCTGCAAAATTATTAAAAAAATGTATTATGTTTCATGTAAATAATTTAAATCACAACCATAACTTATGCAATAAAAAAATTAATAATAATATTGTTAGAGCTGAAATAAATTGAAATTTGTAACTTACATAGACAATTGACCACGACATTTTTTCCTTAATTCAAAGTCATCTATTATTGAATCTGTATTGAAAGTAGCTGTAATTTCTTTCTCAATGTAAATGACTAAATTATCTGCAAGAAATTCATTTGCCAATTATTGCTCAAGAAAGGATAATTATCAAGTTTTGGTTGATTTGGTCCAACTTTAAGATAAGTTCGACGAATTTCATCTCTTTTATTTGAATGAAACTTCCAAATCATTAGTCGAATTCTTGGATCTCTTACCAAATAACATACTTCTATTTGTTTAGGATTAAGTCGTGGGCGCTTTGACTTTGAACTATCTTGTTGAGGAGCTAAAGTATTTATGTTTGATACCTCAAGTATTGAAGAGGTTGGTGTTGATGTAACAACATTAGAAACATTTTCACTCTTCTGGCCAGTCTTTCTAGAAAAAATGTCTATTATTTTCATCTTACTCATGATTCAACTAAATTACTACAATTGAGAATTTACATAAATAATAAGATAAATATTATGCAACTTAACTAAACTCAATTTATTTATTTTTTGCAAATCAATCATATCAATGTCACAAATAATTAATAATGAGAAAAAATTTAAAAACAATATAAAGATAACATTATAATTACATAATTATCATCTTCAATTTTTTTTCAAAAACCTAAATTATTATTAGAAGATTATAAACTAGATAAATAAATAAATATATAAATTATTTAAAAAAACAAATAAAAGAAATAACTTACAAAAGAGAGAAGAATAAAAGATGATAATGAAAGATCAAAGACTTCTTGCTATCTTTTAAATTGTAACGATAATGAAAATATGGAGTCATGTTTTGTTTTTTAATTAAAAGAAGAAGAAAGAATAGAAGAAGTGATTTATTGATTTCTTGTTGTTACTCTTTTAAATTCTTCACTTCTAATATGGATTAAGATTTTTTTTCAAATAATACACTACTTTTCAATTATTTTTTTTTCACCCATATTTTGAATGAACATTATGGACAGGGAAACAATTTTTCAAAGGGGGAGGCCATATGTTTTTTTTTAAGAGGACCACTCTTTTATTTTTATTATTTTTGTAAATAATTTTTTTTTTGGAGGGGGCCACTACCTTCCCTATAATATACGAAGCTTTGTCCCTAATTGGAATGTTGTTAAATGGATTATGAGATATCTCAAAAATACAACTAATTTGAGTTTAAATTTTGGTGGTGAAAAATATTTATTAGTTGGCTTTACTAATGCAGACATGACAGGATATATTGATTCTCGAAAGTCTACTTCAAGTTATTTGGTCAAGTTTGTAGGGAGAGCTATTTCATGGCAATCAAGGCTACAAAAGTGTGTTGCACTTTCTACCACAGAGGCAGAGTTTATTGCAGCAAATGAAGCATGTAAAGATTTGTTGTGGATGAAGAAGTTTATTGTAGAACTTGGTTTTAACCAATACCGTTATGTGTTGTTGTGTGATAGTCAAAATGCTATTCATCTTGCCAAGAATTCTACTTTTCATGCAAGATCTAAACATATTGCTGTTAGGTATCACTGGATACGGGATGTGTTAGATTCTAAGTTATTGGAACTTGAGAAAGTTCACACTGATGATAATGGTGTTGATATAATGACAAAAGCATTGTCAAGAGATAAGTTTGAAACATGTTGTTTGATCGCCGAAATGACGAGGACCTCCACCTAGTCAAAAAGGGGGAGATTTGTTGGGTTTTTTCTGTCTTTTGTAAGGTCCAAGCCCAACATTTTGAGGGGTGTCTCTTTGCACCCATTATGTCACAACCCTAATTAGATTTTGGAGGTCATTGAGAGGTAGAGAATATAGCCACCAAAGTAAGAGAGAAGAGGAAAAAACAGAATTCCTGTTTTTATGCAAAGTAGTAAATTTCAAATGGCATTTTCTCATTCGTTAACCGTTGGATCGACTTGAAATTTGAACTGCAAATTTCTCTCATTTTGTTCTTCATTCTGGATGGTGAAGATGTTGATTGAAAGTCTGCAGTAGGAGAAATTGGCTTCGCAAGAGAGAAAATAGGTTTTCCGATTTTACACAGAGCAACATTCTTTGAATAGCAGTTTCTCATTCTTTTACCGTTGGATCGACGTGAAATTTGGACTGTAGATTTTTCACATTTTGTTCTTTATTCTGAAGGGAGGAGATTCTGATTGGAGGTTTGTAGAGGGAGAAATAGGCTTCGAACTGCAACTCTATTTGTGGGTACTTTTCATCTTCTTGCTTCTCATTTGTAAGCTTTGGTATTTTGATGTTTTGGCCAGCCATATGCACGTTTTTGTGCTTTGTTTGAGACTTTCTTATACCTTATTTGATTATAGTGGAGTTATTTTATTGGTTTGGATAACCCGTGATTTTTACCTCTCATATTGAGGGGAGTTTTCCATGTTAAAATTTCAGTGTATTTTGTTATTGCTTTACTTGTTTTATTTGCTTGTTCATAATTATTGTCATATTGTATTGTGAGTGCTTTCATATTGTTCTTGTATTAAATATTTGTATTATTTCTGCTGCTAGGTTCTTCAATAGTATAATAAAAATTAGAGAACATCAATTTGTATATATACATGTATTTTCTTTTTAAACAAATTAAATGTCATGATAAATAAATATTAACATTTGGATGCATGTGATTATATATTATTTAAATTATAATATACTAAAATACAAAAAAAAAAAAATATATTTTAAATAATTTATATGATAAATTCTATTGGTACTTTGAAACATGAAATCTCTTTAGCCTATATAAAAGGAAGAACTACATATAATATATGCCTATTTTCATGTTAATTAATTATTTGTTTTTTAGGTCTTTTTATATAAGATGACAGTTGCAAAAGAAGAGAGGGAGAGTTGTTAGGTAATTAAGAATAATAAAATAATAAATCTTATTGCATTAAAGAGATGTATTCTTTTAAGAAAAATTCTACAATGATAAAAGAATATTAAGATTCTTAAAAGATCAGGATATTTATATAATTTTTTTAATTTTAGTGCTTATTTGATATTAAATCAATTTAGAATTAGAGTATATTTTTTTACTCGTTTGCACATGTTGCACAACCACATTTCACTCTTTTAATTGTCAAAATGACCATTCCACCCTCCATACAAATAAATCTCTATTATATCTAATTTATTCTCCAGTTTTTTCATTTTTTTGACAAATCCAATTATAAATTAAAATTATGTTACAAAAGTGAATTATAATTAAAATAGCCCCTTTCATGTATTAGTGACACACAATTTTATAATTTAAATAGTATCTTTCATATAATAATGACACAACTTATATTTAAACACTTGTCGAAAAAATCATATTGACATTTTATAAATTGAATAATCTGTTACACTAGTTTTTTTTTATTTATCCTATTTATATTTAAAATTAATTTTATTCTTATAATTAGACCTAAATCAAGTATATTTGTTGGATTTTTATATTAAAAATTATAAAATATCATTTTACTTTATTTTAAATGACTAAAAGATCTTACTAAGTTTAACGATGCTTGATTATGTTAGACATTATAATCTTAATTTGATTATTTTTATTTTTTAGTGTTTTTTTATATGTGTCTATTTTAATCTAATTATGAAAATCCTAAAATTTTAATTTCATTAACAAAATAACAAGAGTTTTTTTTAAATGATTAAAAGAATATTTTAGTATTCTAAATATGAACTACGAGAGTTTTTTTATTTTTATTTTTAAGTCATATTCAAATTTTTAATTTTAACACATTCAAATAATATGAATTAGTCTAAGATGGTTTTTTTTAATTAACCTTCAAAGATTGTTTTGTTTTCTTGAAATCAATTATAAAGATATTTTAGTCTTTTTCAAAATTAATACTAAAAATTTGTTTTCGTTTGAGTTTTAAAGAAAAAATCTTAGTCATTTAAAATAAACTAAAAAGATATTTTAGTCTTGTTAAAATTAAAATTAAATTTCTCATTTCTAATATGAATAAATTATATGAAAAATTCTATAATGGTATTTCAGTCTTTTAAAAATCAAACTTAAAAGTTTTGTTGTTTTAAAAATTAATTATAAGGATGTTTTAGTTGTTTCGAAATTTTAAATTTGTAGTTTTATTTCTAATACAATTAACTAACTTTTATTCTAAATAGGTATTTTAGTCTTTTTAAGATTAATGCTAAAAAATTGTTTTAGTATTTTAAAAATCAACTATAGGTGTTTTAATCTTTTAATATTAAATTAAAATTCATAATTACTAATAAATCAACCAATATTAATTATTCCTATAAGGATATTTTAGTAATTTTAAAATTATTACATAAAAGATATTTTGGTATTTTAAGTTTATTGGTAAAAAAATATTTTAATTTTTTAAATAACTCTGGAGTTTTTAGATTTTAAAAATAAAAATTAAATTTTAATTTGTAATACAATAAAATAACTATAAAAATAAAAAGAAATCAGCTCCTTTGTAATTAGTCCACTTTTAAAATCAAAGTTTGTAAATTTATAACTCGTTGTACAGATTCAATAAAAACTATTAAATTGGATGGGACCAAATTATTATGTATGTGATACGTGACAGTTAATTTAACATGTCAGTCCATTAACTTTCACATAAAATATTTTGATCGGGTGAAATTTTTATGGAGACGTATTTGATATATAACTAAAAATGTTATGATAAAAATTTTAATTAAATTTTGTTAAAAATAAATCTATCCTATCGTAAATTCTTTAAAAACCTGTTTAGAGTATTACTCATTTTAAAATTTGTGTCTCGTATTATGTTTGTGTCATCATCACAGGGTATAATTCTCATTTCAACCCTTTGAATCTTGCTTCAATATTAATGTTAAACTCTTTCTCATTCGCTGAAGTTAGATTTTTCTATTAATTTGAAAGCATGAGCATCATTACAACCTCATGCCAAATTAATGTTAAAATAAAAAGCTTGACATACACCATTACAAGAAACATTATTTTACATGTTTAATCATTCAGTCTATTTAATTGAAAATCCATTGGCATATGCAAATAAAGCATGGATTGAAAATATAAATATGGATTCCTCTCCTATCATATCAGTGTCCTATTAACCTGGAATCAAATCTTATAATAAATAACGATAACGATGTTTACATTGCATATATTTTTATGTTATAAAAAATACGTCTTTTTAATAATTTTTTATCAATCAATTCTAATATAAAATATAATATATAACCCCTCTCTCTCCCCCCCCCCCCCCCCCCCCCCCCCCCTTTTTTTTTCTCTTTCACTTTATGCTTGTAAAAAAACATGTCTTAATCTAAATTAATAGTACCGAAATCAGTGAGGTGCATGCTGAATTAATTGGTGTTGAGAGCATATCAATCTAAATAAGAATTAGGCCACATTACTATTGAGCGGTTGTAATATCC
The DNA here is from genome assembly GCF_014773155.1 of Arachis stenosperma. Taxonomy (NCBI): domain Eukaryota; kingdom Viridiplantae; phylum Streptophyta; class Magnoliopsida; order Fabales; family Fabaceae; genus Arachis; species Arachis stenosperma. Next base: position 15,406,390 of record NC_080377.1, read on the forward strand.
TTTAAAAAACACAATGAATCCAATGTGATCAGATCCTCCAACTAATTAATGATTGTTTCATGTTTTGCATTTGTAATTTGTAATTATTAAAATAATAGAAGCTGGATTTGTAGAACTTGTAGCCGACACTCGCGAAACGCGCATCTAATGCATCTCGCGGGGAAATGCTGATCATATAATAATAACATTTCGAAAACGTGCATTATTTATTTATCGTCCTATGTTTAATTAGGAAAATATTGAATTAAAAAAAGGGGGGAGGATCTGAAAAGAGACCCATTAACTTCGTTCTGTTTGTACTTTAGTCCCATTAATTTAGAATATAAATTGATTATTAAACTATTTTAATCGATAACTATTAAGGGTTTTGATTCACACAATTATTAGTTATCCATAAAATTCTTTTATACTAATTTTGCATAAAAATTAAAATTACAATTTCATATGGTATGTTCATTTTTTTAATTTATTTATAGAGAACAAAAACCCGTTTAAACCAAATTTTGTATAATGTCACATTAGTTCATTAATAACTTAAAAATTTTCAATTTTTACAATTATTATACGATAAAATAAAATGTAATCGAAAATTAGTAATAGTCCACTAAAATTAAATTCACTGGTATAATCATTCTCAGAAAAAAAGATTTAAAAAATGTATGAGCTAACAAACTTAACAAGACTTTCTAACTAATCAATTAACTATTGCAACTAACATTATATATATATATATATATATATTGGCATGTTTCATGTAAATCACACCGTAAATGGGACTCAAATCATTCATGTGCTTGTCCATAACTATTGCAAGGCAAAAACTAGATAATGCTAGTGTCACACTAATTGCACTACTTTATTGCAGTTTAAAGAAATGATCAAAGGCTTAGTTATTAATAATCTGGCACCAACGTCATACAAAAACTGCTTTTGTTTAAAAAACTGAAATCCTATTCTTTAATTTTGATATGAGACTCTGATAGCTCTAGCCCAAATGAATATGAAAATATTCTTGCAGCAGTAAAGGCATTGGAGGTTGGGCCAACGGAAACTGAACCCATTACTCCCATGACCAAAAACAAGCCCACTTCGATGAAAGATTTTGTACTCAATTGAAGAGAGGAGAAAGGCGTGAAAATGGCATCACGGTGACACCTTGGAAAGTTAGTTAGAGAGGAATATATTGGAAAGAACGTGGTGAGAGTTCAGTAGAAAATTTAGTGGATTTGGTTGTGAATTGGAGTGAGCACCTAACTCGAATAGGACATATTCTCTTTACCGATTTTTCTTTGTTTATTTTTTTTATTTATCAATATAAATCTTCTCTAATTCCATTACATTATTTTTACCATTCTTAATTTAACAGACTCGAATTTTACGTGCATATATATATATATTATAATTAGGAAAAATAATAATTTCACTTTTATTTTTTATAGTACACATTAACTATTCATTGTATAGTTATACGAATTGTTATAGGAAAAAAAAGATATTATCAAAATAGGAGTGAGATTATTATTTTTTTTTTAAAATAAATCCTAACAACATATCAACAAAAGCTCAACACACGTTTTTTTTTTTTTGGTCTTGAGCTTCTCTTTTTGGTCATGGGTCTTGAGCTCAACACACGTTAAGTAGCCATAGATTGAATTATGAGTTAATAACCCAATTGTTAGTATAGTTTTTTTTTTTGTCATAATTGTTAGTGTAGTTTGATGTGTGTTTAGTATTGTAGGTCCAGATTCCAAGGCAAATCAGAATAAGCCCATGCTATTTGGAGCCTAAGAAAAGAAGAATAAATAAATCCTTGTACAAATGATCCAAAGGGAAAAAAAAGAGAATCAAGAAAGCACACTTGGCAAAATCAGAAGAAAGTAAGGACAACCTGATTTGGCTACTGGTTCATTTGGCAAAATTTTAACGTTCTGAAAATCGGACCGATTATCAAATCGTTCTAGTTATTAATTTATTAGTTTATTGGTCTAATCGATCCAACCAATGGTTTAATTGAAAAAATCGTTTTAGAATAGAATAATAAATAAGTTATAAATAAACATCCTAAAATATAATTATAATCTAATATAAATTTTAATGTCTTTCAAATATAAAGTATTACATCAACCAAAATCTAATATAACCTTTAATTTCATAATTATTAACAATTTATCATTCATTAGTCATTATATGTCACTATTGAACTTATTAAAATAGTCACAAAAAAATTCACTGATTTAACTAATAACAAATATTCGATCATCTACTCATAGCTAAGCTCAGCATCATAGCATGACAAATCAGCAACAACCAATAATGTAACCAGAAATTTTCAGTCTCAATGGGAAGATACCAAGTCATCATTGAATCAAATGGCAAAGAACTCTTGCTATTGATGTTGTTGTTATTGATTTCATCCAATCTTGATCTCATACATGAAAAGGGCCAATGAAGAGTGACAAGCCTCATCAAGCTCCTTTGCTTGTCATTCTTGGCACTGCCAGCATTCTTCTTTAAGGTAACATGCTATTTCCACTCCCTATAAACAACTAGACATCAGAGACATTCTCTTAACAACTTGATGTGAAGTAAAGTAGCATTAGAAGTTAGAACACAGGGTATCCTTCACAGTTCAAGTTTCAGTGTGGTATTTATCTATCTTATAACAGAATTTTCAGCCAATTTTTACACAAAGTTTCAGCACATTCTTAATACAGAGTAACAAATTTTTCTAAATCTTTCTGAAGTTAAGCATATTAGAAAAAGAAACTCAACTTTCAGGAGCCAGTAACAAAATCATGAAATTTGAACAATATCAAATACAGACCAAAACCATAATCAGAATTCAAAAAAAAAAAATCAATGTCGAATCTTATTATTCATAAACATATTAAAAAAGGACGGATACTCACAAATTTAGCATGATTTTGAAGTAAAACAAGAATGAGTGCAGATGAAATCAGTGGTAACATGATGGCAAGGCACGACAGAGGCAGCAACAGAGGTAGCAGCACTGGCGGCCGTCATCGAGCTTAAACATGGCGGAAGCAGCAAAGGCTTCACCCTTCGCGCGCCTCCTCCCGCGACCTCCACCCCTTCTTTCCCCTTCGCAGCGCGACGCGACGGCAGAGGAGAGTAGAGCATATGCGACGCGACAGCAGAGACGAGCTGCGATGACGCTGAAATAGTAGGGACGACGGTTGGACCAGATTCGACGGCGGTGGTGATACAGCTTGAAGAGGAGAGTGATGGAGGCTAGGGTTTGAGCAGACGAAGACCAGCGAGACAGCGAATGACGGCGAGCTCGAGGAAGATGCACCGATTTCTAAATGAGAGAGAAGCGCGGACGATCGAACGAAAACACGGTGGTGCTTGAGAGCAACGAACGGCGGCGCTGAGCCCTGTGGCGGTGGGGGACTTGTAAGCTAGGGTTGTGTTTTAGGGAGAAAGATTGAAGAATGGCTCGAGGGGTTGATGCTCAAGAGACCTGGCGATTTTATTTTCTAACCGAATGGAAAACGACGCCCTTTTTTAAAACAAGCCGGGTCCCAGTTCCATCCGACCGACCGGTTCTCGGCCGATTTAGCAGTTTAAGAACGATTTTGATTTTGGCAGTTTTTTATGTTGAACCAAACCGTAAAGTCACTGGTTCGTGATTAAACTGGTCGGACATACCAGTTCGGTCTGGTTTTTAAAACCATGCAGAATTCAAAAACTGTCATAAGAGAAAAGACAGTAACGAATTCAAAATTGAAGGAACCGCAAATTTTAATTTTGAAAATTTGACATCCATTGTATAGCCTGCACTTTTTTAGAATTGAAGGTGCGAAAGAGAATATCTTTTTAAGTATTATTCTTTCTCTTAGAAGTTTTTTTCTTTTTTTTTTCATGCTTGCATAAAAAATATCATTTATTCTCTCATTTTATGTAATTTTCTTTGAGTAATTTTGTTTTTTATGTTTATCTTTTTCTACAATGAAAAATATTGCAACGTTGAATATGTGAAGAATAAAAAAAAGTCACTAATAAAAAAAATAAAGAGAGATAGGTTGAAAAAATTCACAAATTCTATTTTAAATTTTAATGTTATTTTTGGATATATATGAATTTGGTATAATTTATACCATTCTTATTTTCTAAGTAGGATTAGTATTTAGAAGTGGGTTGCTAAACTAATTATATTATTTTTGAAGTTTGATTATGAGTCTGAATAAGTTTGATTATATTATTTATAAATTTTGATTAAAATATAAATAAATTTGATTATTTTATATTTTGACATATATCTATGTATAAGTAATTGACTGATAGCAGATTTTTAGTATTTGTTCATACCCTGGCCCAATGCTGAGGGCCCAGGTTCAACCAAAAGGCCTGATCCAATAGATTAAGCCTAGCAAAGCACCGACCTCCACTTAAGAAGTCGGTGTCAACCACGACTTAGTATGAAGAAGTCGGATATGAGATTAGCTGGCAGATAATCACTCATTCAAATGAGTAACCGCCCCTAAAATCTCTCTAACCACTTCATAAAGCCATATCTTAACCTCCCTAAGATAATGGGACGGTTAATATCCTAAAGATACGGCACTACTCCAACGGTGGTTATTGGCTCACCACTATAAGTACCCTGACACTCCTCAGGTATCTCTAAGCCCAATACTCTCTAGACCTGCTCACACTCTTGCTAACTTAGGCATCGGAGTGTCTTTGCAGGTACCACCCCCATTCGCTCACGCCCGCAAGTCGGACGGAGCCTCCCGAGTTGCAGATTTATTCGGAATTCTCCTCCTTCATACATTTGGGCCACTCAACGCCATCCATTGCATTTATCTCCGGTTACCCACCGTAACATTGGCGCCGTTGCCGGGGACCCGAGAGAGCATCCATTAATGGCGGACAGATCCCACGAAGAAGGCCATGCAGAAACAGATTCTGAACAAGAGAATCTAGGCATGGGTAATAACGAGGAAGACCTGGCCCTACACCAGGAAGACAATAATCAACACAGAGAGGGTACCTCCGGAGTGAAGAACCCGAAGGTAAACTCCTCAGATGGGCGCGAATCAGAGAAAGGCGGACCATCCCACGTAGTTGAATTAATGGGATTAGTCCACAGCCGCCTAGAACAATTGGAGCAAGAGCGGGAGAAGCAGAAGGAAACTGAAAGGTACCTCAAAGAGGAGATGGAACGGCGAAAAGAGTTAGAAAGAAAACTCTTGCAGCTAGAATCCTCCCTCAAGGGTCATAACTCCCGCGACGATCAAGAAGATCAACCCCCGGGTGGAGAGGATCCTTTCAGCGAGGACATAATGAGGGCAAAAGTTCCGAGAAATTTCAAAAGCCCTGATATGGACCTCTACGATGGGACCACAGACCCGAAGCATCATCTAAGCAACTTCAAAAGTCGGATGTATCTAGCTGATGCCTCCGACGCTACGAGATGCAAAGCTTTCCCGACCACTTTATCGAAAGCGGCAATGAAGTGGTTCGATAGCCTCCCCCCGAGATCAATCACTAACTTTGAAGACCTCTCAAGGAAGTTTTTGATGAGGTTCTCAATTCAGAAAGATAAGGTGAAACATGCACCGAGCCTCCTGGGAATAAAACAGGAGGTCGGAGAGTCTTTACGAGCCTATATGGAAAGGTTCAATAAAGCATGTCTAGAGATCCAAGACCTGCCCACAGAGGCAGTCATAATGGGGTTAGTCAATGGACTTAGAGAAGGTCCCTTCTCGCAGTCCATATCTAAAAGACACCCCGTTTCTCTAAGTGATGTAAAAGAAAGGGCGGAAAAGTACATCAATATGGAAGAGAATGCAAAGTTAAGAAACCTGAGTTGGCGACCTGGACCCCCTCCCTCATCTAAGGAGAGGGAAAGGGAAGCCAAGAAAAAGGAAGAGCTCGGTCTCGAGAGGCCCAGGAAATATCACTCTTATACTCCTCTAAAAACTTCTATAGTGGATGTATACAGAGAGATTTGCCACACTGAAAGGCTGCCACCCCTAGACCTATTAAAAACAAAAAAGGGGGAAGCCGCGGCGACTACTGCGAGTACCATAAAATATATGGTCACTCCACCAACGATTGTTACGACCTCAAAAATGTGATAGAAAAGCTGGCTAGGGAAGGTCGGCTTGATAGATATCTCATGGAAAGGTCGGACACTCACGGAAAGAGAAAGCGAGATGATATGAATAGAAGAGATCCACCACCGCAGACTCCAGAGAGACATATTCATATGATCTCAGGAGGATTTGCGGGAGGAGGGCTCACTAAATCCTCTCGCAAAAGACATCTCAAGAGAGTCTATCAAGTCGGGGAAGAGTCACCCGACCTCCCCACTATTTCATTTACAAAAGAAGATGGGCAAGGGATAATTCCCGGGCATGATGATCCCGTGGTGATAACTATGATCCTAGCCAATGCCCATCTCCACAGAACCCTAGTAGACCAAGAAAGCTCGGCGGACATCCTTTTCAAGCCCGCCTTCGACAAGCTAGGGTTAGATGAAAAAGAGTTGAGAGCCTACCCCGACACCTTATATGGATTAGGGGATACGCCAATAAAGCCACTGGGATTCTTGCCCCTTCATACCACTTTTGGAAGAGGGGAAAAATCAAGGACCCTGAGCATAGACTTCATAGTCATTGATGAAGGGTCAGCCTATAATGCCTTAATCGGCAGAACTACCCTTAATCGCCTCGGGGCAGTGGTATCCACTCCTCACCTTTGCATGAAATTCCCAATCCCAGCGGGAATAGCAACGGTGAGGGGAGACCAAAAATTGGCAAGAAAATGCTACAATGAAAGCCTAAATCTGAGAGGAAAGGGCAAAGAAGTCCACACCATAGAGCTCGGCGGCACAAGGGCCAGAGAAGAGCTGCGACCCCAACCGGGAGGAAAAACCGAGGAGGTGCAAGTCGGTAAAGAGGAAGGAAAAAACACTTACATAGGAGCCAACCTAGGGGAAACCCTAAAACAAAGGTTGACTGAACTCTTGAGAGCTAATTCCGACCTCTTCGCATGGAAGGCTTCCGACATGCCCGGGATTGATCCCGAGCTCATGTCCCACAGGCTCTCGGTTTACCCGGGATTCCGACCCGTACAACAAAGAAGACGCAAACTCGGCCCGGAACGAGCTCTAATAGTGGAAGAACAAGTACATGCCCTCTTGGAAGCCGGCTTTATTAGAGAGGTCAAGTATCCAACATGGCTAGCCAATGTGGTGCTAGTCAAAAAACAGAATGGCAAATGGAGAATGTGCGTCGACTATACCGACTTGAATAAGGCATGTCCTAAGGACCCTTATCCCTTACCAAGTATTGATACCCTGGTAGATTCCAGCTCGGGGTACCAATACTTGTCATTCATGGACGCTTACTCGGGATATAACCAAATCCCGATGTACGAACCAGACCAGGAGAAAACATCGTTCATCACACCCAGAGCCAACTACTGCTACGTGGTCATGCCATTCGGATTAAAGAATGTGGGAGCCACATATCAAAGATTGATGAATAAAGTGTTTTCTCCCCACCTAGGGAGCTTGATGGAAGTATACGTCGACGACATGTTAGTAAAAACCAAGGAAGAAGTCGACCTCTTAACCGACCTCTCACAAGTCTTTGACACTATAAGGTTGCATGGGATGAGGCTAAATCCTGCAAAGTGCGCCTTCGCGGTCGAAGCAGGAAAATTTCTAGGGTTCATGCTAACACAAAGGGGAATTGAGGCCAATCCCGATAAATGCAGATCCATCCTAGAAATGAAAAGCCCGACTTGTTTGAGAGAGGTTCAACAGCTCAATGGCCGGCTTGCAGCCCTCTCCAGATTCTTGGCAGGATCGGCACTAAAATCCCTTCCATTATTCTCTTTATTAAGAAAGGGATGCCGATTCGAATGGACTCCGGAATGCGAGGAAGCGTTCCAAGAGTTCAAAAAGTTCTTAAGCCAACCTCCTATCTTAACCCGACCAGTACCAGGGAAAGACCTCGTTTTGTACTTATCCGTAGCAAACAAGGCTGTCTCTTCAGCCCTGATAAAAGAAGACGAGGTCGGACAGCACCCGGTCTATTTCATCAGTAAGGTACTACAAGGCCCTGAACTAAGGTACCACAAACTTGAAAAGTTTGCCTACTCCTTAGTGATAGCCTCACGAAGGTTACGACCTTACTTCCAGGCTCACACAATAAGAGTCCGCACAAACCAACCCATGAAGCAAATCCTCCAAAAGACGGATGTTGCAGGGAGAATGGTTCAATGGGCGATAGAGCTCTCCGAGTTTGATTTGAGATATGAAACTCGGACGGCAATTAAAGCTCAATGCCTCGCCGACTTCGTAGCAGAATACGCAGGAGACCAAGAGGAAAAGCCGACTACATGGGAACTCTATGTAGACGGATCCTCCAACAAAACGGGAAGCGGCGCAGGCATAATATTGGTAGATGAAAGAGGGACCCAAATTGAGGTTTCTCTAAAATTTGAATTCCCAGCCTCAAATAATCAGGCAGAATATGAAGCCTTGATTGCTGGGCTAAAATTAGCAGAAGAAGTCGGTGCTACAAAGGTGATAATATACAGCGACTCGCAAGTGGTGACCTCCCAAATAAGTGGAGAGTATCAGGCAAAGGACCCAAATATGAAAAGGTACTTGGAAAAAACTCTGGAGCACCTTGGGCGCTTTGCAGAAACCGAGGTCAAACACATAACTCGGGATCTAAACAGCAGAGCGGACGCCCTATCCAAGTTAGCAAGTACCAAACCAGGAGGAAACAATAGAAGCCTGATTCAAGAAACCCTCCAAGAACCCTCAGTAACAAAAATAGAAGATAAGCAAGAGGTACTTGAGGTAGTCGGCTTAAACCTCGGATGGATGAATCCCTTAGTCGAATACCTAAAATTTGACATCCTCCCTAAAGAGGAAAAAGAGGCTAAAAAGATCCGAAGGGAAGCACAGCATTATACTTTGGCGAGAAATGTCCTTTATAGAAGAGGGATATCAACGCCATTGCTAAAGTGCGTACCGACCTCAAGAACCACCGAGGTATTGGAAGAAGTACACAGTGGGATCTGCGGAAATCATCTAGGAGCAAAGTCACTCACCAGGAAAGTAATCCGAGCAGGATTCTATTGGCCGACCTTGCAGAAAGATGCCACAGAATTTGTGAAAAAATGCCAACCATGTCAGATGCATGCAAATTTCCACGTAGCTCCACCAGAAGAGCTCATCAGTATCACTTCTCCCTGGCCCTTTGCAAAATGGGGAATGGATTTGTTAGGTCCTTTTCCCCAGGCACCAGGACAAGTTAAATACTTGATCGTGGGAATAGATTACTTCACAAAGTGGATAGAAGCAGAACCATTAGCCACTATCACCGCTCAAAGAAGTCGCAGGTTCCTCTACAAAAACATCATCACAAGATATGGAATACCTTATTCCATCACTACAGACAATGGAACCCAATTTACCGATGCCACCTTCAGAAACCTAGTAGCCAGTCTGAAAATCAAGCACCAGTTCACCTCGGTGGAACACCCACAAGCCAATGGGCAAGCCGAGGCAGCCAACAAGGTCATACTGGCAGGATTAAAGAAGAGACTACAGGAAGCAAAGGGAGCTTGGGCTGAAGAGCTCCCTCAGGTGCTATGGGCTTATAGGACAACCCCCCAATCCGCCACAAGAGAAACACCCTTCCGACTAGTCTACGGCGTGGAAGCCATGATTCCAATAGAAATCAATGAGCAAAGCCCAAGGGTAATTCTCCATGACGAGGTCGGAAATATACAGGGACACAAAGAGGAGCTCGACTTGCTCTCCGAAGTCCGAGAAAATGCCCAGATAAGAGAAGCTGCACTGAAGCAAAGAATGACTACAAGGTACAACAAGAAAGTCATTCGAAGAACATTCGCTACAGATGACTTGGTCCTAATCAGAAATGACATTGGAGTCAACAAATCGGGAGAAGGAAAGCTCGCCGCAAATTGGAAGGGACCGTACAAAGTCAATGAAGTCTTAGGAAAAGGTTACTATAAAATAACCGACCTAAACGGCACTGAGCTACCAAGGTCGTGGCATGCTTGTAATATGAAAAGGTACTACAGTTAAAAGCGAACTCTACTCACTGATGTACTCTTTTCCCAACTTCATGATTTTTTCCCAAAAAGGGTTTTTTCTGGAGAAGGGTTTTTAACGAGGCATCATAGTAGAGGCTAAGGGAAAATAGGCTATCAAGACCCTTAGTAGCAAGAAGGTACCTTCCTAATTAATAAAGATCTTTTTTCATTTACAGTGTCTCTTATATAATATCCTACTTTATTTTTTCTAAGTTTTCCTACGAAACGCGCCGACTTAAGCTCGACAAAACGTAAAAATCCCATGAACTGACCTAGATGGTCGTCAGGATAAAACGACGAGGTACAAGTCGGCGTAAAGAGGTTGTATAAGTTGATCGTAAAAAACTCGGGGACAGTCCGACTCTTAAGTCAAGAGATGAACCCGAGTAAAACAAACTCGGAAATACTCCGAGTCGATGAAAAACGCATCACAAAAACAATCTAAGTCACAAAAACTCACCAAAGCAAAGTTGAGTATAAAGGATAACAAAAAGAGATTAGAAAACCTGAGAAGAGTTTAAAGGCTGCATGAAAGCCCTTAAACGAAAACGATACAAGCCAACAAAAAGGTTTTCAGAAAGAGATCAAAAGGATTTTTTGAAAGCATACACGCACAAAGTAACTAAAAACCCTTATCCAAAAAAGGGGCATTTATATTCACACCCTTATTTAAAAGGGCATTCGACAGAAATGCTTTTGTTTACGGCCTTAAAAGGCCAAAGGAAAATTGTTCACACAACCACCAACACATAAACGAGTTTAAAAAAGGGGGGACTCACAGGCCGAGCCCCCATATAGCCATAAAAAATAAAGTTATCTTTTCAAAGGAGTAGAGGAATCATCACCGCCAGACTCAGGAGGGGCGCCGCCAGGACCAGTCGGAGGAACAGAGGAAGAACCCGGAGCATCTTTAGAACGAGGAGGAGACTCAATAATCCTCTGCCCCCGAGTCTTCAGATCTGACTCAGAAACAACCTCGGGGACAGGAGGATCGACGATGGCGCCATCAATAACTACCTTGTCAGGATGTAAAGGAGAAAGATCCAAGTCGGGAGCGATGACTCTGACTTGTTCTAGGAAAATTCTCCAAGACTCCTCGGCCCCATCAGCAATAGAGTCTTCCAACTCGGCGTATGCGTTCCGAGAATTCAGCAAGTCCTTCCTCACAGCCACAATATCTTGAAATAAACTGTGGTAGCTGTCTTGTGCTGTTTTCCTCAAATTCGCCTCCAAAGTACATTGAGCCCGCAGCTTACCCTCCTCCTCCCTAAGGTGATCCCTCTCCTTCCTCAATTTATCTCTCTCCTCCTTCAACTCCTTCTCATGTTTTTCAAAAATAAGAAGCCTCCCCTCCAACTCCTCAACCCTTGAGGTTGCCCCCAAAGAGCTGAGGGGAGTCTCCTCAAAAAGATCTAAAAGTTTGCCACAAACACCCGCTGCCCTAAAACTCTCCTCGGCCATGGTGGTGAGGTGGTTTCGAACAGAAACATCATCCATACTTATAAAAGGATAGATGTTCTTTCAGACGAATGCCAGAGCATCCGCCTTAACCCCACCATCAAAAGAAGAAGAGCCAGACTCTGAAGTCTTACGCTTCTTCTTCTCTGGCTCAGGAAGAGGTTGGGCAGAAGAGAGTGGCCGGGACAAAGTTGAAGAAGAAATTATAATAGGCCGAGAGGGAGTAACCACGTTCTTAGGAGGAGGAGGAGGAGGAGGAGGAGGAGGAGAGGTGATCACCCTGGCACCACCCGACCTGGCTCGGGACTTTGCCTTAGCCTCCTGAACTCGTTGGTAAGATTCCTGAGCATTCTTCTTGGCCATATCTGCAAAATGAACAGCAAAAGCTACAAGTCGGTAAAAACTCAAACCAGCAGAAACAAGTCGGAAGTATGAAAAACCATTCACTACCTATTTGCGACCGAACGAAAGTCGGCGTCCCCTGGAGGATCTTCCTAGTATCCAAGTACGGGGCCCTCCCCCACGCTTCTCGAAAAAACCCCACAATGGCCGCCTCCACCTCGTCCAGGTCATCTGGACCATACTTTTCACAAGGGGAGGCCGCCAACCAATAAAGGGGAAAGCGAGGGGAAGAGTGCTCATCAAGGAAGAAGGGATGGTGACCCTCTACAGCTTGTACTTTGAAAAAATAGTTTTTGAAGTCATGAAAGGATTCGTCAAAAAGGGTAAAAATCCTCCGACCTTGTATGGCTCGGAAGGATACCCATTGCTGTTTGTTGTTTAGCCCACTAAAGGGCTTAGTCATATGAAAGAGAAAAAAGAAAATCCTCAAAGAGGTCGGAAAGTCCAGAGCATGGCTTATAAATTGATAAATCTTCAGAAAACCCCAAGAATTGGGGTGAAGTTGAGTAGGGGCAACTCTACAGTGGTGCAAAACAGATATTTTGAAATCTGAGAAGGGAAGAAAAACACCCAAACGGGTGATCATACATTCATACATGAAGAAGAAATGAGGGGCTGCCTCATTAACTCTCCCAAAACAAACCCGGTCTTCCGGACCCGGGACTATCAGTTCGTATTTTGGCTCGTCCTCCTCTGAAGTACAAAGCCGGTGATGAGTACGAAGATGAGTGATAAACTCAGCATCAACCAGGGGTTCCTCCCCAAGGACAGTGTCATCAACCCACAGAGAAAGAACATCCACGGAAGCCATTTTTTATATATAAAGAAAAGTGGTAGAAACCTACAAAAGGAAAAAGAAAAAGAAAAATCAAAAAACACGGCCCCTAAAGAGGAGAGATACGAAGCTAGAATCTACAGGCTAACCTATCCACTCACAACACAAAACATGCAAACATAAGGCATGACATGGAAGAAACAAAACTAACCTTTATCCGAAGAAATGAAGGCTGGAGAGAACGGAAATCTTCGAACACAAGAATACAGCACGAGCAAGAAAATAAGAAGTTTGAAAGATTGCAGAAACGGAAGAAGGAAAGAGAGGGAAAGCATTTATAAACATACTAAGGGGCATAATGGTAAAAACGAGGCAGTCATTAATGAGATTGCACCGTTACCAAAGCCCTCAATCCCTAAACGCTTCCTCAACGGACACGACGCTTGAATTGACGTAACTGTCAGAAACAAAAGGTCGCGAAAATCACGTCGGTTTCAAAACCCGTGAAAGTCGGCTACGAACCCGAGTTGAATACTTGAACCCAAGCCTTGAAAGGATCTTGGGCTCAAGTAGGGGCACTGTTCATACCCTGGCCCAATGCTGAGGGCCCAGGTCCAACCAAAAGGCCTGATCCAATAGATTAAGCCTAGCAAAGCACCGACCTCCACTTAAGAAGTCGGTGTCAACCACGACTTAGTATGAAGAAGTCGGATATGAGATTAGCTGGCAGATAATCACTCATTCAAATGAGTAACCGCCCCTAAAATCTCTCTAACCACTTCATAAAGCCATATCTTAACCTCCCTAAGATAATGGGACGGTTAATATCCTAAAGATACGGCACTACTCCAACGGTGGTTATTGGCTCACCACTATAAGTACCCTGACACTCCTCAGGTATCTCTAAGCCCAATACTCTCTAGACCTGCTCACACTCTTGCTAACTTAGGCATCGGAGTGTCTTTGCAGGTACCACCCCCCATTCGCTCACGCCCACAAGTCGGACGGAGCCTCCCGAGTTGCAGATTTATTCGGGATTCTCCTCCTTCATACATTTGGGCCACTCAACGCCATCCATTGCATTTATCTCCGGTTACCCACCGTAACAGTATTCATATTCATAAAAGCATTATTTATTAAGAATATGAAAAAATTATAAATAAAATAAATTTATATGTATTTATTATAATTAAAATTTCAAAATCCCATATTCACAGTAAAATACTAAAATGAAATGCCTTGAATTTTGTATTTTTACAAGCAAAACCCAGTAGTATCCTACATTGTTTATTGACGGACTTCTTTGATTAATAATAATTGCCACTAAACACAAGAGGTTCGCTTAAGTATCTAGCCTATATATACCATACTCTTTAGCTACCACTGGATTAGTTAGTCAAGGTTTAATTAATCTATTAATTTTTATAATTTTATTAAAAAATAAAAAAAATGCAATTTCATCTCACAATATTAATAGTTGTATATGTTCATACTACATCAAAACCTCAAGAAGTTGTAGAGGAGGCCTCTGATAAAAGTGAAACAACAAATGACTATATATGTACGAGAATAGATTTTTTTAATTGTTTAAAAAAAATTAAAAATATAAACTGTAATTTTTAATTTTTAATTTTTTTATATTTATTTTTAGTTTTACTTATAAAATTAATAATAAAAAATTATACTTTATTCTCTCGATGGTTAAAAAAAAATTGAGAGAATCTATTTTTATATATGCACTAGTTACATTCTTCTTGGCATGACTGATACAGTGTTTAATATCTTCCAAAATGTTGGAAACGCAAAAGAATGATGAGACAAATTAGAGGTATATATATAGAAAGACACAACAAGTAAGAAATTTTTTATCACACTCTAATAGTTATAACTTATAAGATGGTTACTGACAAGTCTGTTATTGAACAATTATTATATAAAATTAAACGTATTTTTTTTTAATATAACATGCACATGAATGATATTATTATCGTCTCTTTAATTATTTGAAAAACTACTTGTATCATGAAAAAATTTTAAAAGAAGTATAAACTATAAAAAGAATTATTTTTTTTTGAGAAATTCAGTAATCACTTTCGTATTAAAAAAAAAGTATTGTAAATAAGATTATACTAAAAACAATTATTCATGAAAATATTAATGTAACGAAGAAAGAAAAATTCAATTATATCTTAATAAAAAGTAAATTCAATTAAATATTATCACGTGTCGACGTATCCAATCTTATTCTTAATATGTATTTTTGAAATAAATTTAAAAATATTATATATTATTAATTATTAAAATAAAAATATTTTAAATATTTTATATAAATAAAAGACATTAAAATAATTAAAAATTAATTTTTATTTTAATATCAATAAAATATCAAAATATTATTATAATTTATCTAAAAAATACTTTATATTTTATATCTATGTCATGTTTTCGTATCTTATAAGAATTTTAAATTCGCATGTCCGCGTGCGTCGTGTCCCATGTGGCCATGCCCGTGTCAGTGCATAATAGGATTTGAATAAATCTCATAACACAGTTGTAAAAGTCGGATCAAAATCGAACTCCCAACCGATCCGGTCCAATTCTAGGACAGTTTAAAGATGAGAGCCGATAAGAACCAACAAAAAACGATTCAACCGAACCGTTAAAATTTTTTTTTTAAAATTAATGAAGATGTGGTTTGTATTTAGTCCTCTTTATTACTACATGCTCCACTTGCCATTAAACTATGTTATTCATTATTATTTTATATGCTAATTATTAATTATATAGTAAAAACATATAATAATTTTTAGATATTATTTTAATTTTATATTCACTTATATTTAAATTAATCATATTTTTTATTATTCATAATTATTAATATAAGTGTTATTAAAAATATATAAATAAAAAACATCGAATATTTTTATTAATTACAATATAATTATTTTTCAATAAATACATATAGTATATAACAATATAATAAACATAAACTAATTAGTTAGTTATTAAAATAAAAAATAGTTACTTTAATATAAAAATAAAATTAAAAAATTTTTATTATGAAAAATATTTAAATTTTATATATATATATTTAATAATAAAATTAGATTTTTGATTATTTTATATTTTTTATTTAACTAGTGACTTATCAGTTGAACTAATAAACCAATAAATTAATAGTTTAATCGGTTCGATCACCAGTTTCATTCTAATAACTAAACTCCTAAAGTTAACAACTGTAATAAGACAAAAACATACAAGAAAAATTCATAAAAAAATACAAAAAGATGTTAAAAACAAATAACTACGTTTTAATTTTTCATATTCATCCTCGAGTTTGTTTGTGTAATTCTAATTTAGAGTTAATATTAGTATTTTAGAATATTTTGGTTTAATTTAACGCTTTACCCATCTTAATGTAGGAATAAAAATTTGATTCTATTTTCTTTTGGCATCTATCAGTGAATGCAATAAAATTTTATTATACTAAAATTATATTCTACCGTTATTATGGTTATAACCGGATATAGATTTTAACCATTTTATTAAACAAGAAGGTTGAATTAAATTAAAATACATGTTAGATGGTTCTATGTTTTATCTTTCTATTTAAATTAAAAACAAAAACTTGTTCAAAATCATTTTAGAATGTGTTTGGTTTAGCATTTAAATTTTGGAGTTTTATTTATCGGGCGCGCTGCACATTCATGTAACCATATAACCAAGTTGTCTCAAGTTTAAATAGAGTTACGCACATTAATGACAAGTAAAAACACGCGCTCGAAAACCCTTCGTTATTTCGCGCTCATTATGAAAAACGTTACTTCTTCCTTAACACGAAACCGCTCATTCTCTTCGAATCTCTCTCAAAATCACTCAAACTTTAGTCATGTTCTCTGCGAAAACTACTACTGGAGAAGAATCACGAAAAGATTTGGCAAGAAACAACCAGAAACGAACGAAAACAGCAACAGAGATTCGCTTTCCTCCTCCTCCTCCTCATTCTCCTTCTTTTTCGCGTTCCTTCTTCTTCACGTGTCTTCTCCTTATCTTCATTCTTTTGTTGTTATTGCTGCAGTATTTTTTTCTTTTCCTCTTTCTTTTCCTAGTGAAGAAGTAGTAGAAGGTGAAGAGGAAGAGTTTTAAATTATGCAGAACATAAATAAACCGAAATGACCAACTCCGTTGAACCGAACATCATTCATGTGCTGAATAAAACATCATAAACATTTAATCATCAAAGAAAAATATTTCTACATGCACAAGGACTCAATTGAACACACTAACAATCAAGTAAATCAAATTGAGCAACTCCACTGAACTGAGTAACATTAATGTGTTGAATAAACGTCATAAACATTCAATCATCAAGAATAGCATTCTTTCATGCAAAAGAAGTCAATTCAACACATAACAATCAGGTGAACCGAAATGACCAACACCACTAAATCGAACACCAACATGTGCTGAATAAAATGTGATAAACATTTAATCAGTAAAAAAAATATTTTTGCATGCACAAGGACTCAACTGAATACATATACAATCAAGTGAATCGAAATGAGCATCTCCTCTTAACTGAACAAAATGTTGGTGTTGTTGGTGATGATTATAACGAAAGAAGAAGAAGAAGGAGAAGGAAAGGAGAAGGAGAAGGAAAAGAAGAAGAAGAAATACTATTCTTGTTGATTGAAAGTTGATCACCATTTATTCACGACATGAACATTGTTCGGTTCGGTGGCCTTTGTGATTTTGATTCACCAAATGAATGTTGTTTGGTTCGGTGGCCTCCTTTTACTTTATTCAGTGTTTAAGATTATTGTGATAATCATTTCCTAGCTGTCTCAACGTAATAACCTCATTCAACTGATTTGAAGTTGAATCATTCATTGTTTCCATTCAGAAGTGTAGATCGAAGAAGAAAACAAAGAAGAAGAATGACGAACCTTATTACGTTTATTTCAATATATATCAGTAATGAAGAAGTCGAACAGAGAAGAAAACTGCGAACAGAAGAGAACGACAAATTTTATTAGGTTGAAGAAGAAGAAGAAGAAGAAGAAGAAGAACGCGAACAGAGAAGAAGAAGAAGAAGAAGAACGAAAACGCGAGAAGAGAACAAGGTTTACGTTATATGAGGTGCGTGTATAACAAACGCGTAAGAGGTTGGGGAGGTGCGTCTGATTGAATTTTCTTGAATAGCTTGGATGAAAAAATTACATGGATGTAGAGATTTTCTATTTATTTTTTGTTGGACTGTTTTTTCCCTTTTTAAATATAAACGTGATTCTGTCATGTTGGCACTAAGAGTCCGTTTGGGAAGTAGCAGAAGCTACTTTTTTTTACTTTTAAATTATGAAAAGTCACAATCTGCGTGTTCGGCACCATTTTAAAAAAAACTTCTAACTTCCCGAAAAGTTAATTTATAACTTTTTGAAGAAGTAGAAATATATGACTTCTCTACTTGTCGATAAGTCATTCTACCACTTCCTTAAAAAAAATTAATTTTAAAACAAAAAAAATCTACTTTTCTTCTTGACTCTATAAAAAATATTGACCATTCACCACCATTTTCACTCAAGGTCTGCTAGAAGCACTGACCTTCTACCATCATTCTACCATCATTCTCACACAATGTTCCAAATAAAGTAAAAAATTGAATAATAAGTAATACAATTGGTTTTGTCTTGTAATTTTATTAATTTCATTAGAAAAACTAAATTGAATAAAAAATTAACATAAAAATAATATTAGAATAATAAGTAATACAATTTATAGTTAAAAGAATATTAAAGAGTACTAAGAGTACTACAAAAAGTAGAATTTATTTAAATATTTAAAATAAAATAATAAAATAATATAAAATAATTATTTAAAATTATATTTTTTATAATAATTTTTATCAAAAATAATTTTAAATAATATAATTAAAATAATATTTAATTTATTATAATCTATTTTAATATAAAAATTATCAAATATAAATCACATTTTATTCACTTTTAATCAAAATAAAATTTATAAAAAGTCACTTTGATATTGATATTTTCTTTCATCGGAGAAACACCAATTATTTAACTGCACAGAATTAAATATTTTACCATATTAATAAGTTATATCTTGGAAGATGAATTTTGTGCTTTTATTGTTGGTTATTGCATAAAATAGAGTATGCGACTCAACATATACAAATGGGTGACAAGCGTACCTCAAATTATACTCATTCATATATTCAAATAATAAAATCGAGTACGACAAATTATTTCTTACAAATAAAGTCTTACCATCATTCTAATGAACATGTCATACCATAATTTTTTGGAACTCTTAATTCACACCTACAACCAACTTCAATCAACATGTTATACTATAATTTTTGGGACTCCTAGTTCATATCCATTCTCTCATTTTGATATCATTTTTATGCGCATTCATATAAAATATATATAAAAATATAAGTAAAGTTAATTTTTAATTTAGGCCGAGTGATTCTATTAATTATTTTTTATTGTAAAAGATATAGATATTTTTGGTATTGTATCCGGTCGTAAATTATTGTTTTAGATCGTTCTAATAAAAAATTTATATTTTAATAAAATATTAAAAAATAATAATATTTTAATCTTCTAAAACCAATTTTAATTAGATAAAATACACCCTACTTTTTGGTGGCAAACTGTTAATGTAATTTATCTCATTTTTATATAAATATTTAAATAACTAATTAAAAAATCAATAAAAAATATCATTCTTTAATACTCTTTTCAATCTTTGATACTTTTTAAAAAAATATATTATTTTTTAATTAATTAAATTTTTTTAGAATTAAATAGTAATTTAGTCTAGTTTATTTAGCACTAATAGTATGATAAAAAAAATAAAAAACATCAATTTGTGTATATACATATATTTTTCTTTTAAATAAACTAAATGTCAAGATAAATAAATGTTAACATTTAGATGTATTCGAGCATATATATTATTAAATTATAATATGTTAAAACACAAAAAAATTAATATATTATAAGTAATTTATATGATAAATTCTGTTAGTATTTTGAAGCATGAAATCTTTTTGGTCTATCTAAAAGGAAGAATTATATACAATTTGTTCATACCCTGACTCAATACTAAGACCCAAGTCCAAATAAGATACAAAAGCCCAATCCATAAATTGGCCTCCCCGCGCAACCGACCTCCTCCCAAGAGGTCGGATTCAACACAGACTTCATTCCAAGAAAGTCGGAATCGAAGGTTAGCTGGCAGATAACACTTATTCAAATAAGTAACTGCCCCTAAAATCTCTCAACCCACTTCTAGGAGCCATATCTAAACTTTCCTAAGATAAAGAAACGGTTATCCTCCTTAAAAGGTGGAACTACTCCAACGGTGGTGGAAGCTTTTGTCCTCCCTTTTCTCTCTCTTTTTTTTTTTTTGAGGTTTCTCTGGCCTTAGGTGCCATCAATGGTTATGGAAAAACAAAAAGCTATGCTTTTACCACACCAAACTTAGAAAATTGCTCGCCCTCGAGCAAGAGAAGAAAGAAGAGAAGAAGAAGAAGAAGAAAATATTGAGGAGAAGGGGGAGTGTGGGTTTCGGCCAAGGTATAGAAGAGGGGGTTGTGATGTGTGAAAATGAAGTGGAATGGAGGGGTTTATATAGGGAAAGGGGAGAGGGTAGATTCGGCCATTTTAGGGTGGGTTTGGGTGGGAAAGTGTTTTTGAATTTTGAAGGTGGGTGGGGTTTATGGGGAAGAGTGGATGGATGTGAGTGGTGAATAGGTGATGTGGAAGAGAGATTGAGGTGATTGGTGAAGGGTTTTGGGAAGTGTGATATGGGGGAGAGTGTAAATAGGATTAGGAGGTAAGGTGGGAATATGTTAGGTGGGGATCCTGTGGGGTCCACAGATCCTGAGGTGATCCTATGGGGTCCACAGATCTTGAGGTGTCAAGGAATTCCATCCCTGCACCAAATAGGCATGTAAAATGCCTTTGCATACCATTCTGGCGTTTAAACGCCGAGGTGATGCACGTTCTGGGCGTTCAACGCCCATGTAAAGCATGTTCTGGGCGTTCAACGCCCATATGTAGCATGTTTCTGGCGTTGAAAGCCAGTTTCATGCTTGTTACTGGCGTTCAGCGCCAGCTTTTCTTAAGGCACATTCCTGGCGTTCAAACGCCAGAATGTTGCTTGTTTCTGGCGTTCAACGCCAGATTCATGCTCTGTTCTGGCGTTGAACGCCAGCCAGATGCTCCTTACTGGCGTTGAACGCCAGTTTGTCCTTCCTCCAGGGTGTGATTTTTCTTCTGCTGTTTTTTATTCTGTTTTTGATTTTTATATTTTTTTCGTGACTCCACATGATCATGTACCTAATAAAACACAAAATAACAATAAAATAAAATAAAATAAAAATTAGATAAATAAAATTGGGTTGCCTCCCAACAAGCGCTTCTTTAATGTCAATAGCTTGACAGTAGGCTCTCATGGAGCCACAAGGTGATCAGGTCAATGTTGTATAGTCCCAACACCATACTTAGAGTTTGGATATGGGGTCTTAACACCAAACTTAGAGTTTGGTTGTGGCCTCCCAACACCAAACTTAGAGTTTGACTGTGGGGGCTCTTCTTGACTCTGAACTGAGAGAAGCTCTTCATGCTTACTCTCTTTTGTCACAGAGGGATGGCCATGTGCCTTAAACATAAGGTTGTCCCCATTCAATTGAAGGACTAATTTCCCTCTGTTGACATCTATCACAGCTCCTGCTGTGGCTAGGAAAGGTCTTCCAAGGATGATACACTCATCCTCTTCCTTCCTAGTGTCTAAGATTATGAAATCAGCAGGGATGTAAAGGCCTTCAACCTTTACTAACACGTCCTCTACTATTTCATAAGCTTGTCTCAATGACTTGTTTGCCAATTATAATGAGAACAAGGCAGGTTGTACCTCAATGATCCCCAGCTTCTCCATTACAGAGAGTGGCATAAGATTTATCCCTGATCCTAGATCACATAGAGCTTTTTCAAAAGTCATGGTGCCTATGGTACAAGGTATTAAGAACTTGCCAGGATCTTGTCTCTTTTGAGGTAAAATTTTCTGAATCCAGGTGTCTAGTTCACCAATAAGCAAGGGAGGTTCACTTTTCCCAGTCTCATTACCAAACAACTTGGCATTCAGCTTCATAATAGCTCCTAAATATTGAGCAACTTGCTCTCCAGTCACATTTTCATCCTCTTCAGAGGAAGAATAGTCTTCAGAGCTCATGAATGGCAGAAGGAGATTTAATGGAATCTCTGTGGTCTCTATATGAGCCTTAGATTCCTTTGGATCCTTAATAGGAAACTCCTTCTTGCTTGAGGGACGTCCCAGGAGGTCTTCCTCACTAGGATTTTCGTCCTCCTCCTCCCTTGTGCATTCGGCCATGTTGATTACATCAATGGCCTTGCACTCTCCTTTTGGATTCTCTTCTGTATTGCTTGGGGGAATACTGGGAGGGGTTTCAATGACTTTCTTACTCAGCTGGCCTACTTGTGCCTCCAGATTTCTGATGGAGGATCTTGTTTCACTCATGAAACTGAAAGTGACCTTTGACAGATCAGAGACTAGATTGGCTAAATTAGAAGTGTTTTGTTCAGAATTCTCTGTCTGTTGCTGAGAAGATGATGGAAAAGGCTTGCTATTGCTCAGCCTATTGCGTCCACCATTGTTAAAGCCTTGTTGAGGCTTCTGTTAATCCTTCCATGAGAAATTTGGATGATTTCTCCATGATGAATTATAGGTGTTTCCATAAGATTCACCCATGTAATTAACCTCTGCCATTGCAGGGTTCTCAGGATCATAAGCTTCTTCAGAAGCTGCCTCTTTAGTACTGTTGGATGCATTTTGCCATCCATTCAGACTTTGAGAAATCATGTTGACTTGCTGAATCAACACTTTGTTCTGAGCCAATATGGCATTCAGAGCATCAATTTCAAGAACTCCCTTCTTCTGAGGCGTCCCATTATTCACGGAATTCCTCTCAGAAGTGTACATGAATTGGTTATTTGCAACCATGTCAATGAGTTCTTGAGCCTCTTCAGGCGTTTTCTTTTTAGGTGAATGGATCCACCTGCAAAATGGTCCAATGACATTTTCGAAAATTCAGATAAACCATAATAGAATATATCTAATATGGTCCATTCTGAAAACATGTCAGATGGACACCTTTTGGCCAGCTGCTTGTATCTTTCCCAAGCTTCATAGAGGGATTCACCATCTTTTTGCTTGAAGGTCTGAACATCCACTCTAAGCTTGCTCAGCTTTTGAGGAGGAAAGAATTTATCCAAGAAGGCTGTGACCAGCTTATCCCAGGAGTCCAGGCTATCCTTAGGTTGTGAATCCAACCATATTCTAGCTCTGTCTCTTACAGCAAAAGGGAAAAGCATGAGCCTGTAGACTTCAGGATCTACTCCATTCGTCTTAACAGTCTCACAAATCTGCAAGAACTCAGTTAAAAACTGGTAAGGATCTTCAGATGGAAGTCCATAAAATTTGCAGTTCTGTTGCATTAAAGCAACTAGTTGAGGCTTAAGCTCAAAATTATTGGCTCCAATGGCAGAAATGGAGATGCTTCTTCCATCAAATTTGGACGTTGGCTTTGTGAAGTCACCAAGCATTCTCCTTGCATTATTATTATTTTCGGCTGCCATCTCCTTCTCTTGCTCTAATATTTTTGAAAGGTTACCTTTAGATTGTTGTAACTTAGCTTCTCTTAATTTTCTCTTCAGAGTCCTTTCAGGTTCTGGATCAATTTCAACAAGAGTGCCTTTTTTCTTGTTCCTGCTCATATGAAAGAGAAGAAAACAAGAAAAGAAGAGGAATCCTCTATGTCACCGTATAGAGATTTCTTTATGTTAGTAGAAAAAGAAAGGGGAGAAGAGTGAAGAAGAATGAATAGTCTGTATAAAGAGTAAGGATAGGGGAGGTGAAGAGAAGTGTTTAGTAAATAAATAATTAAAGAGAATAAGAAGAGAGAGGGAAAATTCGAAAATAATTTTAAAAAGGGTTAGAAATTTTCGAAAATTAGAGATAAGAAATAAGATTAAATTTAAATTAAAACTAATTAATTAATTAAAAAGAATTTTGAAAAAGGGTGAGATATTTTCAAAAATTGAAGAGGGAAAAGTAGTTAGGTGGTTTTGAAAAAGATAAGAAACAAACAAAAAGTCAAATAGTTAGTTGAAAAAGATATTTAAAATCAAATTTGAAAAGATAAGAAGATAATAAGTTAGATAAGATATTTTAAAATCAAATTTTGAAAAAGATAAATTTTTTTTTGAAAAAGATATGATAAAAGATGAAATAAAAAAGATAAGATAAAAGATAAAAAGATATGTTTGAAAAAGATTTAATTTTTAAAATTACTTAACTAACAAGAAACTAAAAGATATGATTTTAGAACTTAAAGATTGAACCTTTCTTAACAAGAAAGTAACAAACTTCAAATTTTTGAATCAATCACATTAATTGTTAGTGTAATTTTGAAAATATGATATAAAGATAAGAAAAAGATTTTTGAATTTTTCGAAAAATAGAAAAAAATGAAAAAGATATAATTTTTGAAAAAGATTTTGAAAAGATAAGATTTTTAAAATTGAAAATTTGACTTGACTTGTAAGAAACAACTAATTTTGAAAATTTTTGACTAAGTCAACTCAAATTTTCGAAATTTTGAGAGAAAAAAGGAAAAGATATTTATTTTTTTATTTTTTAAATTTTTAATTATGATAGAGAAAAACACAAACATGACCCAAAACTTAAAAATTTTGGATCAAAACACATGATGCATGCAAGAACACTATGAATGTCAAGATGAACATCAAGAACACTTTGAAGATCATGATGAACATCAAGAACATATTTTTGAGAAATTTTTGATGCAAAGAAAACATGCAAGACACCAAACTTAGAAATCTTTAATGCATGGACTCTAACAAACGAAAAATGCATATGAAAAACAACAAACAACACAAAACAAGAAAACATCAAGATCAAACAAGAGAACTTATCAAGAACAACTTGAAGATCATGAAGAACATTATGAATGCATGAAATTTTCGAAAAATGCAAGAAAAATTTTTAAAGCATGCAATTGACACCAAACTTAAAAATTGACTCAAGAATCAAACAAGAAACACAAAGTATTTTTTTATTTTTATGATTTTTTAATTTTTTTGGATTTTTATTATTTTTTTTTTCGAAAATAAAGTTAGGAAAAACGAAAAAGAAAAGAAAAATTTTGAAAAAGATTTTTGAAAAGAAAATTACCTAATCTGAGCAACAAGATGAACCGTCAGTTGTCCATACTCGAACAATCCCCGGCAACGGCGCCAAAAACTTGGTGGACGAAATTGTGATCCTCAAAGTTGGTCTTTTTGTATTTGTATGAAATCAAAAATACCCCAAAGAGATCATGGTGTGATGAATTGGGATCTTAATAATCCCTGGTGTGATCATAACTCCGTTCAACTTAACCAGCAAGTGTACTGGGTCATCCAAGTAATACCTTACGTGAGTAAGGGTCGATCCCACAGAGATTGTTGGTATGAAGCAAGCTATGGTCACCTTGTAAATCTCAGTTAGGCAGATTAAATGGTTTATGATGAGTTCGAAAATTAATAATAAACAGCAAATAAAATAGGATAGAAATACTTATGTAAATCAATAGTGGGAATTTCAGATAGGTGCATGGAGATGCTGTGCTCCTCTTGAATCTCTACTTTCTTATTACGTTCATCCAATTCTTCTTACTCATTTCCATGGCAAGCTGTATGTAGGGCATCACCGTCTTCAATGGCTACTTTTCATCCTCTCGGGAAAATGGTCCTATGCGCTGTCAATGCATGGCTAATCGTCTGGAGGCATCACCCTTGTTGATGGCTACATCCCATCCTTTCAGTGAAAATGGTCCAAATGCTCTGTCACAGCACGGCTAATCATCTGTCGGTTCTCAATCAGGTTGGAATAGAATCCCTTGATTCTTTTGTGTCTGTCACTAACGCCCAGCCTTCAGGAGTTTGAAGCTCATCACAGTCATTCAATACCGGAATCCTACTCGGAATACCACAGACAAGGTTAGACTTTCCGGATTCCCGGGATCCTACTCGGAATACCACAGACAAGGTTAGACTTTCTGGATCCCCATGAATGCCGCCATCTATCTAGCTTATACCACGAAGATTCTGTTGGGGAATCTAAGAGATATGCGCCCGGCCTAAAGTAGAACGGAAGTGGTTGTCAGTCACGCGCGTTCATAGGTGAGAATGATGATGAGTGTCACGGATCATCACATTCATCAAGTTTGAAGTGCAACGTATATCTTAGAATAAGAATAAAAGAGATTTGAATAGAAAGTAATGGTAATTGTATTGAAACTTGAGGTACAGCAGAGCTCCACACCCTTAATCTATGGTGTGCAGAAACTCCACCGTTGAAAATACATAAGTGAAAGGTTCAGGCATGGCCGAATGGCCAGCCCCCCTGATCTAAGAACTAATCGTCCTCAGATGTTCCTCAGATCTAAAGTGATCAAAAGATGTCTAATACAATAGTAAATTATCCTATTTATACTAGACTAGCTACTAGGGTTTACATGAGTAAGTAATTGATGCATAAATCCACTTCCGGGGCCCACTTGGTGTATGTTTGGGCTGATCTTGATCTATCCACGAGCTGAGGCTTTTATTGGAGTTGAATGCCGAGTTATAGCGTGTTTCTGGCATTCAACTCTGGGTTGTGACGTGTTTCTGGCGTTTGACTCCAGACAGCAGCATGTACTTGGCGTTGAGCGCCACTTTACGTCATCAATTTCCGAATAAAGTATGGACTATTATATATTGCTGGAAAGCTCTGGATGTCTACTTTCCAACGCCGTTGAGAGCGCGCTATTTGGAGTTCTGTATCTCCAGAAAATCCATTTCGAGTGCAGGGATGTCAGAATCCAACAGCATCAGCAGTCCTTTTGTCAGCCTTTTTCAGAGTTTTGCTCAAGTCCCTCAATTTCAGCTAGAAATTACCTGAAATTACAGAAAAACACACAAACTCATAGTAAAGTCCAGAAATGTGAATTTAACATAAAAACTAATGAAAATATCCCTAAAAGTAGCTTGAACATACTAAAAACTACCTAAAAACAATGCCAAAAAGCGTATAAATTATCCGCTCATCAGAGACTCCCTCCTCCAGACGATTGGGCAAACCACTAATCATCGGTTACCCATCGTAACATTGGTGCCGTTGCTGGGACCCGAGAGATCAACCAGTAATGGCGAACGATTCACACGAAGATGGCCACACAGCGTCTGATTCTGAGTAAGAGAATCAGGATGTTGGAAACAACGACGCGGATATAGTCACCCACCAAGGGGTGACCAATTAGCATAGAGAGGGCACTTCTGGGTTGAAAGACCCAAAGGCAAACTCCTCTGAAGGGCGCGAATCAGGAAAGGACGAACAACCCCATGCAACTGATTTCATGGAATTATTCTACGGCCACCAAGGGTGCCTGGAGCAGTTAGAACAAGAACTGGAACAACAACGAGAGACAGAGAGAAATTTGAGGAACGAGATCGAGCAACAAAAGGAGCTTGAGAAAAAGCTTCTGAAGTTAGAATCTGCTCTCAAAGGTCGAAGCTCTCGCAGTGACCGAGAAGATTCTCTCCTGGGGAACTGATCCGTTCAGTGAGGATATAATGAGAGCAAAATTTTCAAAGAGCTTTAAAAGCCCTGATATGGACCTATACGATGGGACTACTGACCCAAAACATCACTGAAGCAATTTCAAAAGTCGTATGTACTTGTCTGATGCTTTTGATGCTACTCGCTGCAAGGCTTTTCCAACAACCCTTACTAAAGCAGCGATGAAGTGGTTCGACAGCCTCCCTCTAAGGTCGGTCACTATTTTCGACGACTTGTCTCGAAAGTTTATCATGCGGCTCTCTATCCAGAAGGACAAGGTAAAGCATGCACCGAGCCTCCTGGGTGTAAAACAGGAGGTCGGAGAACCTTTAAGGGATTACATGGAAAGGTTCAACAAAGAGTGTTTGGAGATTCAAGACCTACCCATAGAGGCAGTAATTATGGGCCTAGTAAATGGACTCCGAGAAGGCCCCTTCTCCCAGTCCATCTCGAAAAGGAACCCAACCTCCCTCAGTGATGTATAGGAAATAGCCGAGAAGTATATCAACATGGAGGAAAACGCCAAGCTCCGAGAGTCAAGCTGGCGACCTAGGCTCTCACACTTGTCAAAAGAGAAAGAGAAAGAGCCCAAGAAAAAGGAGGAAGTCGGCCCAGAAAGGCCTAGGAGATATCACTCCTATACTCCTCTGCGAGTTTCCCTAGTTGATATCTATAGGAAAATTTGCTATACTGAAAGACTGCCTCCCCCAAGGCCTATCAAAAAAAATAAAGGGGGGGGGGAGTCGTGGCGACTACTCTAAGTACTATAAGATATATGGTCACTCAACAAATGAGTGTTACGACCTGAAAAACGTGGTAGAAAAGCTGGCCAGAGAAGGTCGGCTAGATAGATATCTCGTAGAAAGGTCAGATCATCATGATAAGAGAAAGTGAGACGACAAGGATCGAAGAGATCCACCACTGCAGACCCCGGAAAAACATATACATATGATCTCGAGGGGATTCGGTGGAGGCGGCCTCACAAAGTCATCTCGCAAGAGGTATCTGAAGGAAGTCTACCGAGTCAGGGCCGAAGCTCCCGACTTTCCTACCATCTCTTTCACTAAAGAAGATGGGCAAGGAATCATTCCTAGACATGATGATCTAGTTGTAATAACCATGATCCTTGCCAATGCCCATCTTCACAGAACCCTAGTGAATCAGGGAAGCTCAGCCGACATCCTATTCAAATTAGCATTTGATAAGTTGGGACTGGATGAAAAAGAGTTAAGAGCTTATCCCGATACTCTGTATGGGCCAAGGGACACACCAATAAAACCACTAGGATTTATACCCCTACACACAACTTTTGGAAATGAGGCAAAATCCAAAACTCTGAGCATCGACTTCATAATCGTCGATGTGAGTTCAACCTACAATGCCCTAATAGGCAGAACTACCCTAAATCGGCTTGGAGTAGTGGTGTCTACTCCCCACCTTTGCATAAAGTTTTCGACGCCGGAGGGAATAGCAACCATCAGGGGAGATAAAAAACTGTCAAGAAAATGCTACAATGAAAGCCTAAACCTGAGAGGAAAGGGCAAGGAGGTTCACACCATAGAGCTCGGAGGAGTCAGAGCAAAAGAAGAGTTGCGACCACAACCCGGGGGAAAAACTGAGGAGGTGCAAATCGGAAAAGAGGAAGGAAAAACACTAATATAGGAGCCAGCTTGAAAGAAGATCTGAAACAGGAACTTATAAGGCTCCTACAAGAAAATTTTGACCTCTTCGCCTGGAAAGCCTCCGACATGCCATGGATAGATCCCGAACTCATGTCACATAAGCTTTCAGTATACCCCGGATCGCGACCTGTTCAGCAAAGGAGACGAAAGCTCGGACCTGAACGGGTTCAAGTGGTGGAAAAGCAAATACAAGCCCTCCTAGAAGCCGGCTTCATCAAAGAGGTCAAATACCCGGCATGGCTGGCTAATGTGGTGCTAGTCAAGAAGTGGAACGGCAAGTAGAGGATGTGCGTTGACAACACTGACCTGAACAAGGCGTGTCTCAAAGACCCATATCCGCTACCAAACATTGATACACTAGTAGACTCCAGCTCAAGGTATTAATACTTGTCGTTTATGGATGCTTACTCGGGATATAATCAAATTCTTATGTATAAGCTGGATCAAGAAAAGACATCTTTCATCACACCAAAAGTAAACTATTACTATGTGGCCATGCCTTTTGGGTTAAAACACGTAGGGGCTACAAAGGGGATTCATGCTAAAACAAAGGGGAATTGAAGCCAACCCTGACAAGTGCAAAGTAGTCCTAGAAATGAAAATCTCGACTTGCTTAAGGGAGGTCCAGCAGTTGAATGACCGACGCGCCGCCCTCTCCAGATTCTTGGCAGGATCAGCATTAAGATCCCTACCACTTTTCTCCATACTAAGAAAATGATGCCAGTTCGAATGGACTCCTGAGTATGAAGAAGCATTCCAGGAATTCAAAAGGTTCTTAATCCAACTTCCCATTCTGACCCGACCTACATTCGAGGAAGAACTCGCCTTGTATTTGTCCGTAGCCGACAAAGTTGTAGCATCAGCTCTAATACGGGAAGACGAGGTCGGGCAGCATCATGTATACTTCACTAGCAAAGTCCTACAAGGCTCTGAATTGAGGTATAAAAAACTTGAGAAGTTTGCATACGCCTTAATTGTAGCCTCTCGAATGTTACAACCCTATTTTCAAGATTACACAATAAGAGTTTGAACAAACCAGCCCATGAAGCAAATCCTCCGGAAGACGAATATTGCGGGTAGAATGGTTCAGTGGGCAATAGAGCTATCCGAGTTCGACTTAAAGTACGAAACTTGGACGGCAATTAAAGCCCAATGCCTCACCGACTTCGTGGCAGAATATGCAGGAGACCAAGAGGAAGCCTCCACTGCATGGGAACTATATGTAGATGGATCCTCCAACAAAATCGAAAGCGGCGCAGGCATAATACTAGTCAACCAAGAGGGAACACAAATAGAAGTCTCCCTCAAATTCAAATTTCCAGCTTCTAACAATCAGGCAGAATATGAAGCCTTGATTGCAGGGTTAAAACTGGCAGAGGAAGTCGGCACAACCAAAGTAGTTGTGTTCAGCGACTCCCAGGTAGTGACCTCCCAAATAAATAGAGAGTATAAGGCTAAAGACCCCAATATGAAGAGGGACTTAGATAAAACCTTGGAGTATCTCAGGCGTTTTACAGAAACCGAGGTCAAACACATAACTCAGGATCTCAATAGCAAGGTGGACGCCATCTTCAAGCTAGCAAGTACTAAGCCAGGGGGAACAATAAAAGTCTGATCCAGGAAACTCTTCAGGAACCCTCTATGGCAAAAGCAGAGGCCTAACAAGATGTCCTTGATGTTTCTGGACTAGACCTTGGATGGATGAACCCATTAATCGAATACCTAAAATTCGACATCCTACCCGGAGAGGAAAAAGAGGCTAAGAAAATCCACAGGGAAGCACAAAACTACACTTTGGTGAAAAATATCCTCTATAATAGGGGGATATCAACACCATTGTTAAAGTGCGTCCCGACCTCAAAGATAATAGAAGTCTTAGAGGAGGTCCATAATGGCATCTGCGGGAACCATCTCAGAGCAAGGTCTCTGGCTAGAAAGGTCATCCGAGTTGGGTTCTGCTGGCCGACCTTACAGAAAGATGCCACTGAATTCGTGAAGAAGTGCCAGCGATGCCAAATGCATGCGAACTTCCACGTCGCTCCCCCCGAGGAGCTCATCAGCATGACTTCTCCATGGCCCTTCGCAAAATGGGGGATTGGACTTATTAGGACACTTTTCCCAAGTGTCTGGACAAGTAAAATACCTAATAGTGGGGGTAGACTACTTCACAAAGCAGAGTCATTGGCCACCATCACCACCCAGAGTAGTCAAAAATTCCTCTACAAGAACGTTATCACAAGGTATGGGGTACCTCACTCCATCATCACTGATAATGGCACTCATTTCACCGACTGTACCTTTAGAAACCTGGTAGCCAGCATGAAGATCAAGCATCAGTTCACCTCAGTAGAGCACCCACAAGCAAACGGGCAAGCCGAGGCGGCTAACAAGGTCATACTAGCTGGGTTGAAGAAAAGATTGCAAGATGCAAATGGAACATGGGCTGAAGAGCTTCCTCAAGTACTATGGACTTATCAGACCACACCTCAGTCTGCCACAGGGGAAACACCCTTCCGACTTGCTTATGGCATAGAAACCATGATGCCAGTTGAAATCAACAAGCAAAGTCCAAGGATGAGCTTCTACGACGTGGAAGCATACAAGGACACAAAGAAGAACTCGAGCTACTCCCTGAAGTCCGAGAACAGATAAGAGAAGCAGCATTAAAACAAAGGATGACAAATAGATATAACAAGAAAGTCATTCAAAGAAGCTTCACTCCGGACGACCTAGTCTTGATCAGAAACGACATTGGAGTTAACAAGTCTGGGGAAGGAAAGCTTGCTGCTAATTAGAAAGGACCATACAAAATTAGTGAGGTCTTAGGAAAAGGCTACTACAAGGTGGCCGACTTAAACGGCACCGAGTTACCTAGGTCGTGGCATGCTTGTAGTATGAAAAGGTACTATAGTTAAAAGCGAACTCCATTTCTTGATGTACTCTTTTCCCGACTTCATGGTTTTTTTTCCAAAGAAAGGGTTTTCCTGAAGGGGGTTTTTAACAAGGCATCAAAGTGGAGGCTAAGGGGCAACAATTTCTAAACCCTAGGTAGCAAAAAAGTACCTTTGCAAAAGATCTTTTTCTACATCTCTTTGTAAATTCCATTAAGTTGTTATTTCTACAAAACGCGCCAACTTAAGCTCGACGAAACGTGAAAATTCCATGAACCGACCTATCAGGTCGTCAGGATAAAACGACGAGGTACAAGTCGGTGTAAAGAGGTTATGAAAGTAGATCATGATAAACTCGGAAAATTATCGACTCACAAGTCGGAAAAGCCGAGAAGAATGAAAATGCATCACGAAAATAACCTAAGTTACAAACAATTCAAATAAAGAAAATTTGAGTGAGTAAGGAATGTCAAAAAGAGATAAAAGAGAAAAGACAGAAGCTGTGTCTAGTCTTTGAAAATCCAAAAAAAAAAAAACGAATAAGACAAAACACAGCTCGCCCAGATAAGGGGCTTTTTCCAAAAGAAAAAGATCAAAAAGGTTTTACAAAAAACCTAACAGAATACAAGTCAAAAGCATGCACACACCAAAGATATGCTAAACCCTTATCCAAAAAATGGTATTTCTAATTTCATTTACGGCCACAAAAGGCCAGGAAATGTTAGGAGCAAACCACCACAACAACAAACAAAAATACCAAATTGTTTAAAAAACAAGGGGCCCACAGGCTGGGCCCCAATAACTAAACGTCAATTGGAAAGAATATCAGCACCATCATAAGGAAGATCACCACTACCAGAGGGAGGATCAGCAGGGAGAGAATTCGTAGTAGTAACAGGGGAGAACGGAGCAGGCTGTTCTTGACCTTGAGAAGGAACCCCAGAAGAACTCGGGAGATCTCCATCTTGTCGCTTCCCACGGGGAGGAGACTCTATTATCCTCTGTCCCAGAGTCTTCAAGTTAGAATCAGTCTCAGGACGGAGAGGAGAAACAATGGCACCATCCACCACATTCTTGTCCGGATCAAGAGGAAAAAGGTCCAAGTCGGGAGCAATGACTCCGACTTGCTCCTTAAAAACCGTCCAAGCCTCCTCCGCACCCTCAGCCACTGAATCCTCCAGGTTTTGAAAAGCCTCCCGACATCCCGACAGCTCCATCTTTAAGTCAAGGTTCTCCCCAAAGAGCCTGATGTAGTTTTGCTCCGCCTTCTCCTTAAGGCCCTACGCCATGGCACAGTGGCCCATCAATTTCTTCTTCCTCTCCCTAAGTCGAGTCCTCTCCTTCATTAATTTGGCGACCTCTCCCTTAAGTCTTTTCTCCTCCTCTTGATAAAGGAAGATCATCCCCTCTAGCTCCTCAACCTTTTGGGTAGAACCCAAAGAGCTAAGGGGAGTCTTCTCCAAAATGTAACATGTAACACCCTCACTATCAGAAGTCACGCTTCCGGCTGCGCTACTCTGATATCAAGAAGTATTACGACTACTTTACATATTAAATAATAAAATAGGAGCCTGTGACTTGACACTGTATCACTGATTTCTTGATAACCGGTAATAAATACTAAATTTAAGAAAAATACAAGCAGGCATAGATTCATATACAAGATTCCTTACATAATAACTCAATATATTATACATATAAAACATACAATTCCTATCCCTCTTACAAACTTGTAATAACAAAGACGAGGGAAGAAAATAATCTAGTTAATACATCAACATATATAAATCAAACACAGTATAACTCTCCAGAATGCTTCCTTATCTGGTTCCTGAAAAGGTAAAGCTGTAGGGGGTGAGAACCTAACCACACGGTCTCACCACGGAATTTCAAAGTTGTCATAAGAAGATATTTAATAAGAAAATTGTTCTCAAACTCAGTGATTATCATTGCCTTATGAATCATTTAAAACCCATAGGAAATCGTTTAAAACTTCTTCAAAGAAACAACATTTAATCTTTCAGAAATCCAAAACCTTTCCTTTCTTATAAGAAAATCTCAATCAGAAACCAACCACACAATCAAACAACACAGTCATCAATTCAGCACCAAAGTTTATTCTCAAATGTAGCACGCCAGGACAAACACAGGCAAGACAAACAAGGAAAGCACAAGTAGGTAGCAGTTATAGCAAATAGTTCAAGTAGCAGTTAAGAACAGTTTAGCAATTAGGCAAACCAAAACAAGTTCACACCCAAGCAAAGCATACAAATGCATATGATGCATGCCTATCCTATGGCTGATGAGGCTCATCTGTCGGTTATTCAGCCAACCGACAAGTCTGAATTGTCCTTAGACTGTCCCGCAACGTGCATCCCCAAGAGTCTATGCATAGCTTTTTCTCAAATAATCAATATTGCTCAATGGGGGTAACATTCTCGGGAATTTATATAGTGCCCGGTCACACTTACGTCGTAGGGTCAACAGAGTATCGAGTTTTCAACCTGGTACACGTGGTGGCAAGCCACGACACTTATTCCAGGGAACCTCGTATCTCAGATAATTCAAATTCATAAGCCATGTGAATAATTAAAGTTCATATCTCAACATTCTCAACATTCTTAACATCATAATCATTCATCAATTTGAATCTCATTTCCAAATTCATTCAAAAACCATATTTCAAAGAAATCCTCATCATCCTTCTTTTCATTCCATTCACCAGCTATTCTCAATCCAAAATATAACTTTTCCTTTGATAAATGAAGTAATCTTAAATGAAGTAATCTTAAATCATATAACGCTTAAAATTAAACTTTTTAAAATAACTACTTCAAATGAAACTTCTAATTTTATAAAATTTTGGCAGCATCTCCTCTAAAACTCGGATTCTGCCACCCTTTTCGAGTCCCATCCAAACATTTCTCAAACATTTTCCCAACCCTTTCCAAATCTCATCCATTTCCAAAATTCAACCATTTCCAATATCAAACTATTTTCAAAGTGAATCAGTGCTAATATTAAGTCTCTTTTTCAAATCAAACCAGCTCAAATACTAGATCATTTATGAAGTCATTTACAAAGTCAGACTAACTCAAAATTAAACCGTTTTCAAAATTAATTCAGTTTCGTGTTCCAAATCATTTCCAAAGCCAATTTGTTTACATTATCAAAAATAGTTTCAAAACCAAGAAAACCATTTTTCATAATAATCTACTAAATAACCTTTCAGACTAATCTCTTTTCATCTATCACAAACTACTCAAGCAGTCAAGCAATCAATCATTCAGTCCAGCAGACAATCATAATCACAGATATATGTTTCTCACATTAATATCTATTTATAATAACTCTGTAAGACGAATTTTAAGAAAACCCCTACCTCGTTCGCGATTCAACTACGCGACAAACTGTATTTCTATTCTTATCCCACAGCAACAACATCAATACTGACTGTCCCAGCAGCAGCCACAACCTCTAAATACAGCCTTAGCTCAATTCTAAAACATTAATGTCGCGTAAAACTCATTAATCTATAACAGAACATCAACTAAAAGGAGTTTGGAACAAGGGACGACTTACTGGGCTTACGAATGATCGAGAAAACGGAGCAACAACAGCCCCGATGCCATAGAATTCAGCAATCAAGACCCGTGACTCGATCCTACAACACCAAGACCTCAGATCTGCAAACAATTTAAAACAGAAATACTAATTTTAAAGATTTCAGAACGCATCGCTTACCCAAACAGACTTAGACTTCAGTGGTGGTTTTTGGTGGCAGTGGCGGCGGCGAGGAGCATCAGCGACGCAGAGGTGCGGCCAGAAGCTTCAGCAGCGGTGGATCTGGTGACAGTTCGAATGAGGACGGCGCCGGCGTCACGAGCGGCGGCTGAGCACGGCGGCTGAACAGGTCGCGGTCCTCCCTTCCTTGCGGATCTCTCTCCTCTACTTCATCCATGGACGGCGGCGACAGGATCCTTGGCGGCATCTTCTCTCTCTTCCCGCGAGCGTTCTCCCTTGGTGTGATGGCGCAGTGACTTGGCGGCAAGGCTGGGCGCGATGGTGGCGCAGGGAACGGCGACGACGATGGGTCCTGGTCGGCGATGGCGACAGCTCGCGATGACAGGGACGCTCCTCCGCAACGGCATGAACAGAAGCAACAGCGCGAGTCCTCCCTCTTCGCGTCTCTCTCTGTCCGATCTCCCTCTCTTCTGTCGACAGCAGCGGCGACGGCGGCAGTGACACTCGCCGCGCCGCCTCCCTCTTTTTTCCCCTTCCTTTCTTCCTGTGGCCTTCCCCTCTCACTTCTCCCCTTTCTTTTCTTTTTGTTTCTTTCTTTCTTTCCATTAATTTGCTGCTGGGTTTAGGGAAGAAAAGGGATTCGGTGGCTGAGGAGATAAGGCGGCTAGGTTTTTGGGAAAATTAGGGTTAGGGTGATATTTTGGGGATTTAGGGTTTTGGTAAAAATTAGGTATAGGGATAATTTGATAATTTTAATAAAATTGAAGTATAAAGTATTAATATTTGAAAAACTGATTTAATCTCTAAAATTACTTTAAAATATTATTTGTGGTATAAAAGTACTAATTGATTCTCAATAAATTACTCTAATTGAAAATCCATGGTAATATAATTAATTTCTCTTTATCTTTAACTTAAAGTATTAAATGATATAAATTATCACAAATCAAATCATATAAAATTCTTATTATTTCATAACTACCAATTTTATAATTTAAATATAGAAAATAATTCAATAATTATAAAATTAGACAAAATTCTAATTTAAATAGCCAAACCCCATTATTTTCAAATTTCCAGAACTTTAAATCATAATTAGGAAAATAATCCATAGGAGTAGAGTTTGGACAAAAACCTTAATTAATTTCAAGTCTAATTAATTGCCTTTAACTATTTTCAATAAAAATAATTTCTGAAATTAAAACCATAAATAAATATATAATTTGAGATTGATTCAAAATAGGACTTTTCAAAAGTCTTGGGTCTTACATAACACCCTAATTAGCCTAAGCCTTACCTCGCGTCGTAAAGCAAAGGTTAATCAAAGGTTACGGCAGTTCTAAGCTTATACATATATTATATATAGAAGGAATTGATAATATCTAGATGCTTGATGGAGAATATAGCTCAAAAACTCGATTTGAAAAGCGCAAAATATACTAGCGAAGATTCTAGCTTAAAGCACAAGAAACAGGTATCGAGTAATAAAACATCATAGTATAATAGTATAATATCATAAGACGCTAGCCACGACTTGCGGAGTTTAAGCCGGCTAGCCATATACAGACCATGTATAAAACTAGACAGTAAAAACAGCTTATAAAAGTTTTGTTCTCTCAAAACACGCCTCCAGGCCAAAGTAAAATACAAAAGTGAGAGACATATATATATGATAAATCAAAAGACTCCAAAAGATAATCCAGATCCTCCGCTTCTGTCACCAATCAGACAACTCACTGAGGTGGGTTGCGACCTGCATCTAAAAAACACAACAGAATATGGTATGAGAACCGGAGATTCTCAGTATGGTAACAGTTCTCAGTAATGTAGGATATAAGACCCCGGGACGCCAAAGGCAATCCTAGACTCCATATCCATCAGAAGATTCAAGCTTAAAGCATTCTAAAACAAACAGCATAATATGTAATACCTTAATACAATTTAAGCCATAGTACCATAAAAGGGTAATCTATCTTAGAAAATTTCTACTCTAATCAAACACCGCTGTCCCACAGCCTTCACCAACTGATCCGTCATGCGATCCCATCGCCACCACCTTCCGAACCTCCTCAACTCCAGTAAAGCACAAGTATATACA
This sequence comes from Arachis stenosperma, assembly GCF_014773155.1. Lineage (NCBI taxonomy): Eukaryota > Viridiplantae > Streptophyta > Magnoliopsida > Fabales > Fabaceae > Arachis > Arachis stenosperma. Next base: position 15,444,265 of record NC_080377.1, read on the forward strand.
GTACAAGTAAAACACAAGTAGAGGCATATACAGCAATTAATACAAGTAGCAATTATACATGTTTAATAGATAGGGAAAACAATATCAAGTTGCAAAAGCATACAAGCAGGTAGAAAATGCATATGATGAATGCCTGTCCTACTGGCTGTGATATCACATTGTCGGTTCAACTTCCAACCCGATACATCCCCATGGAGATGTTGCCCTTCGGAATCATGGTGTGGGAACCATTGAGATATAGTGCTCGGATCACTATCCAGGATTTTACGCCTGTACGCTCTGATGATCCGAAGGGATGTGAGCGGGATCTCTTGCCTCTGTCCTCACATCTAAGCACAAGCGGGATTAACCATCGTCTTTACGCCACCGCCGCTACCTCGACAGGCGGGATTAACCACCGTCCCTGCCGGGCGCATAGCATCTCATAACCTCAGTATAAAACAGTTGTACAGTTGTTTTCAAAAACATTTTTAGTATAAAATGGATCTATCACTTCATTCAGAGTCCTCGACTCTTTTCAACCACTGTTCCTTTACATTTTAGTTCCTTGATCTCGCATCTCACTCATCTACCATCCATCACACATCAGCAAACCTTCCCCAGTACAACAGGAATCTAGCACTCCGTTTGCTAACTTTTCCCAAATAATAGTGCCTAAGACCCTTAACCCATTTCCATGTTTGAACACCCAAAAATATGCCCAAAAGACTTAAAAAGGTGTTATAGAAGCTTACAACCTCGCCGGAAAGGTGAAATAAATAAAAACAAAGCAAAATTTGAGAAATAGAGCGTGTGCGTCCGCACAGGGGTGTGCGTGCGCACGCCCAGGAAATTTTTAAAAGTGCGCTTACGCACAGGGGTGTGCGTATGCACATGTGTCAAAACATAAAAGGGTCTGTCCACTTGCACAACCTGTGCGAGCACCCCCAACAGACTGGCCTCCCCATCGTGTGTGTGCGCACAGGTCTGTGTGTACGCACAGTTTGCAATTTTTTCTTTGGTGTGCGTGTGCAGACGCACATATCAGAAAACTCAGAATTCTGTAACTTTGTAGAATTTCTAGTTTTCAACACCAATTTTTGAATGATCATAACTTCCTCTACAAAATTCTAAATTTCATAATCTTTATACCGATTTGAAGGCTTTTCAAAGATCTTTAATTCTAAATAAATTTCAACCAATTTTGAAAACTGAGACAAAAGTTATGATCAAACAAAGTTTACCAAAACTCCACTTTTACCCAAAAATCACAACTTTTACAATTTCTTTGCAAAACACAACCAAAACCAAACCAAGCCATTTCCAAACTCCACCTTTCATCAAAATCAACCCTCTATGTCATCCACAACATCCATATCAATATACCTCATATATCAAACTTCATTAACAATTTTCCCAACTATATTACCAATCATTCAACACCAATATCACATGTATCAACATAATTCATTTCTCAATTTCACAATTCATTTATTCTCATCATATCACTATTAATCATTATTTCATCAAAAGTCATCGTATAATCACATCCAACAGTTCAACAACCACTCAAATCCAATCCTATCCTATGGGTCACTAGCCTAAGTGTCCATGAATATTATATACTACATAGAGAAAACTGAAATCATATCTTGGCCGATTCCCAATATGAACCAAATGAGCTTTCAACCAAAATCCAATATAGCTCCAACAAGCACCAACAAGCTCCAAACTCACAATAATCAAGCTATATACATATAAATCACCATAAAATCAACCTAGGGCTCAACATAAATCAAAAGTTCACAAGTGATCAAAGGCTCTTACCTTTCCCAACAGATTTGGATAGCAAAACCCAAAGCCAAGCAAGGATTAGAGTGAACCTAAACATTAAGAATCACAAAAACTCACTTACTCAAAAACCCAAGGTACCCAAATTTTTGTAGAGAAGAACTAGGGATATTTCGATCTCACCTCTAAAGATTCTTGAATGGGTTTTGTAGAGCTCTTCACAAGGAATGTGTTGCCGCTGATAACACGCAAATCGGAGGTCTAGAACTCAAGATATGAGCTTGAGAAGATTGAGGTGATTAGGGTTCAACCTCTTCTTCTCTCCCTCTTTCAATTTCTGAAGTGTGTGTATTTATGAGGTATGGTTCATTAAATGAACCTTTATATATGTTGGACATGGGCCCAATTTGGGCCCGGTTCAACCCATTAGCGTTTTTAGCCCGTTTGTCCCAACTTTGGGCCAAACTTTTAAAATTAATGCCCGGTTTTCTATTTCTACTGTTTTTCTAAGGTTTTTGACTGTCTCTACTTTTTCTCGCGCAGTACCGGATAGACTTGAACCGGTTCAACCGATTCAACTGTCAATTTGCGGTTTTTCACGATTTTTCACAGAAAATACATTTTCTGACTCAAAAAGACCCACTGAGTTCTAAAATAATGTTTAAAATCTCAAATTCTCATTCTAGCTTTTTGGAATCAAATTTGGGCAACATAACCACTTAATTAACCGGTTCAATTAATTACGGTTCTTACACAAAATATCAAGAAGTTTCGTACACACTCCAGTCGCCCGAACACTCCCCTGAACCAAGAAATTAAGATGGTTTCGAACGAAAACATCATCCATATTAATTCCAATATAAGGATAGATGTGGTTCCGAACGAACTTGGGGCCATCAAAATTAGCTTTCCCAGCAAAAAAAGAGCCAGACTCTGAAGTCTTGCGCTTCTTCTTCTCAGGTTCAGGAGAAGATCGGGGCGGAGGAGAAGGAAGAGAAGAGGCAGAAGAAGAAGATACCACAATGGGACGAGAGGAGGTCCCCAAGTTGTGAGGAGGAGGAGAGGAAGGAGGAGGAGGAAGAAGAGTGCCAGCAGCCCTGGCGGTATCAACTCAGGCCCGAGACTTCTTCTTGGCATATTGGACCTTTTGGTAAGAGGAGTTAGAAGCTTTCTTCACCATTTCTGAAAAAGAAGAAAAACAAAGAATTAAATCCACAAATCAGAAGAAGTCGGAAATAGTAACTCGAAGAGATTTTAAAGTCGAAAGCAACCAAAATTAAGTCGGGAATTATCGAAAGTCAAATCTACTTTTTTGGGCCCGAACAAGACTCAGAGACCCTTAGAGAAACTTCTTTGTATCTAGATAAGGGGCCCTCCCCCAAACTTCTCGGAGGAACACTACAACTGCCTCCTCGATCTTGTCCAGGTAATCCAGGCCGTATTTATCCATATGGGACACCTCTAACCAATAAAGGGGAAAACAAGGAGAAGAATTCTGGTCCAGAAAAAAGGGATGGTGACCCTCTACGGCTTGAACTTTGAAGAAAAAGTTTTTGATGTCATGAAAGGATTCATCAAAAAGGTTGAAAACTTTCTGACCTTGGATGGCCCGGAAAGACACCCACTGTTGCTTATTATTTTTTCCAATGAAGAGCTTAGTCAGATGAAAAAGATAGAAAAAGATTTTGGTGGAGATCGAAAAGTCCAACTCTCGGCTGACAAGTTGATAGATTTTCATAAAACCCCAAGAATTGGGGTGGAGCTGAGTAGGGGCAACTCGACAATGGTTCAAAACTTCTATCTCAAAGTCAGAGAAAAGAAGAGACACCCCAACACGGGTGAAAAGACTCTCATACATGAAAAAGAAATGAGGGTCAGCATCAGTAGCCTCCCAAAACAGACCGGGTCTTCAAGACCCGAGGCAATCAATTCGTACTTAAACTCATCCTCCTCTAAAAGGAAAATACTATGATGAACGCGAAGCCGGAGAGATAGTTGGTGTCCACTAAGGGTTCCTCCCCAAGAACTGTAACATCCACCTATAGCGATAGGGACTCAAGGGAAGACATCTTTTATAGTAGGTAAAAAGACAAAGAAACCTACAAAGAAAAAATGGGAAGGATCAAAAACAGGTCTCTAAAAAGGCCTAAGTAAGTTCTTCAATAAAATAGAGTCACTAGGCCTATAATCCGGTTCACTACGAACATGTTATAAAACGCTCCTCTAAACAAAACGTGCAAACAAAAGCATTCATTAATAAGAGAAGAGAGGAGAAAGAACTGACCTTTGCTTGCGAAGAAGGACAGGTGCGACAGCAACTAAGGTACTCGAAGAAGGAAGAAGTTTTCTTTCAGAACAGAGAGTATAGGCCAAAAGCTTTTCAGAAAGAAAACAAAGAAAGAGAGGAAAAAGCATTTATAAACACATTAGGGGCATAGTGGTAAATCGACACGATCCTTAAAAAGACACACTGTTACCAATGTAACTGCCACCCCATGTGCAAATGCGAAAAACCCTAACGGACGCGGCGTTTGATTAGACGCGACTATTGGAAATTTTTAAATCACGTTGGTTCTAGAAATCACATCGGTTCCCACTTCACGTCGGCTACAAGCCCGAGTTCAAATACTCGAATCCAACTCTTAAGCAAAAGAGATCGGACTCGAGTAGGGGCAATGTTCATACCCTGACCCAATACTAAGGCACAGGTCCAAATAAGATAAAAAAAACCCAATCCATAGATTGGCCTTCCCCCGCAACCGACCTCCTCCCAAGAGGTCGGATTCAACACATACTTCACTCCAAGGAAGTCGGCATCGAAGGTTAGCTGGCAGATAACACTTATTCAAATAAGTAACTGCCCCTAAAATCTCTCAACCCACTTCCAGGAGCCATATCTCAACTTTCCTAAGATAAAGGGACGGTTATCTTCCTTAAAAGGTGGAACTACTCCAGCGGTGATTATTGGTTCACCACTATAAATACACTGACACTCCTCAGGTATCTCTAAATTTCAATACTCTCTAAACCTGTTTAGGCCCTTGCTGACTTAAGCATCGGAGTGTCTTTGCAAGTACCACTCCCCATTCCTTCATACGTACAAGTTGGACGGAGGCTTACTGACGCAAATCTAGTTGGAGACTCCCTCCTCCAGACGATTGAGCCAACCCAACGAGTCCAGCTCACTAATCCCCGGATACCCATCGTAACACAATTTATGCCCATTTTTATGTTAATTAATTATTTGTTTTTTAAGCCTTTTTATATAAGATAACTATTTTAATCGATGAATATTAAGGATTTTGATTCACACAATTATTAGTTATATATAAAATTCTTCTATGCTAACATTGTATAAAAATTAAAATTACAATTTGATAGGGTATGTTCATTTTTTTAATTTATGTATAGAGAACAACAACCCATTTAAACCAAATTTTGTATAATGTCACATTAGTTAATTAATAACTTAAAAATTTTCAATTTTTACAATTATTATACGATAAAATAAAATGTAATAGAAAATTAATAATAGTCCACTAAAATTAAATTCACTGGTATAATCTTTTTCAGAAAAAAGATTAAAAAAATGTATGAGCTAACAAACTTAACAAGACTTTTTAACTAATCAATTAACTATTGCAACTAACATTATATATACATCTATATAAATTGAACTAACGCTCAAATGATGTTTTTTGGCATGTTTCATGTTAATCACACCGTAAATGGGACTCAAATCTTTGAATTGAATTATAATATACATGATTCCTGTGCTTGTCAATAACTATTGCAAGGCAAAAACTAGATAATGCTTGTGTCACACTAATTACACTACTTTATTGCAGTTTAAAGAAATTATCAAAGGGGTAGTGATTAATAATCTCGCACCAACGTCATACAAAAACTGCTTTTGTTTAAAAAAAAATTGAAATCCTATTCTTTAATTTTGATATGAAACTGATACCCGAATGTTGATAGCTATAGCCCAAATGAATATGAAAATGTTCCTGCAGCAGTAATGCTATGTTTGTTTGAGTGGAAAATAGAAGGAAAGAAAAGGGAGAAAAAAAATGGGAAGAAAAATGATTATTTTTTATTGTTTGGTTGAAGAGGAAAATTGAGGGGAAAGAAAATGGATGGAAAAAAAAGTGGTGGGGCCCACCAATTTTTTTTTCTCTTCAACATTGGAAAGAAAATAGATAGAAAACTAATGTTTCTCTCTCTACTTCTAATACTACCCCTTCACTTTTTTCAATATATATTATAATATAAGGGTAAAATTGTCTTTTTATAACATTTTTTTCTTTCTTATTTTCCTTCCAACCAAACACATCTAAAAAAAATAAAAATTCACTCAATTTCTTTCCTTTCCTTTCTTTCCTTTCTATTTCTTTTCTTTCAACCAAACATAACCTAAAGGAATTGAAGGTTGGGCCAACCAAAGCTGAACCTATTGCCCCAGGACCAGAAACAAGCCCACTTGGATGAAGTATGACCAAAAAATATAGAAAGCCCATTGGATGAAGGATTTTAGTAAATTTCATGAGGAGAAGGGCGTGAAAATGGCATCACCGTGACACCTTGGTAAGCTAGTTAGAGAGGAATATATTGAAAAGAACGTAATGAGAGTTCAATAGAAAATTTAGTAAATTCAATTGTGAATTGGAGTGAGTACCCAATTCGAATAGAAGCATGTTTTTTTTTTACCGTTCTTCCTTCCTTTATCTTTTTTCATTTATCAATACAAATATTCTCTAATTCCATTATATTGTTTTCACAATTCTTAATCTAATAACAGACTCAAATTTTACGTATATATATATATATATATATATATATATATATTAAAATTAGAAAATATAATAATTTCACTCCTATTTTTTATAATACACATTAATTATTCATTGATAGTTATACGAATTGTTGTAGAAAAAAAAAAGACATTATTAAAATAGAAGTGATACTGTTATTTTTTTTAAAATAGATCCTATCAACAAAAACTCAACACACATTAAATAGCCATAAATTAAATTATGAGGTCTGTCTTTAGTAAGTTCAAGTGTTTTGAGCTGTTATAATAAATACAAAATATAATTTATAAATATAATCTAAATAAAGTTAAATAATAATTATTAAATTTTTATTTTTACTACAAATATTTTTAAAATTCATTTTACTTATAAGCATGCATACTCTCAGACACATAATTAAGTGGCTGCTGAAGGATAATGGTACTCCAATAATGCAGGAATTTGAATAATTCAAACGATTCCATGACATCATAGAAGCTAGGGCCTAGGGGTACTTGGATTTGCTAGCTACAGGCCTACAGCATATATTTTCTACTAGCTGATCTATTTATTAATATATTTGTCAATGTTTCATACACTATATCATTGTAGTATATAGAATACTTGACTAACCAATTAGTTTTTATAATTTCATTAAATTTATAATTAAATTTATAATTTTTTAATTAAATTTTTATATTATTTTTAATTTTATAATTAAATTTTTTATATTAAAAATATTAAAATTAATAAAATATTTTAAAATATATATATATATATATAATAAAAAATTTAATTAAATTCTTGAATATAGTTAGTTAGTTGGGTCATTATTTTAGTTATTGTAAAAGATCTAGTGTAATGCTTCAATATTGAAAGTGAGGGTGTTTTACAAAATTATAGCAATAGTACAATTTGTAGAGGGCGAATTGTCACGGGTAGATTCTGACTGACACAGTTATGAAGACAATACGCAAAAGGCGGATTGTATTTTATAATATTTATACAACAATACGCAGAAGGCGTATTGTGTAATTTAATATTAAAGGGACAATACACAATCTGTGTATTGTCAATACACAGACTGCGTATTGTCAATCCACATATTGCGAATTGCAAAAACACAAACTGCGTATTGTCTTTTCGTAAATAAAAAATTATAATTGAAGTACTATAAAAGGAGGAACGGTATTAGGTTGATTGAGTGTGAGAGTGTTTTATTTTTTTGAGAATGTAAGAGTAAAAAAATGGAGAGAGGTATTAGTTTGAAAATGTATTATAATAGTCAAATCTTTTTCCAAACATCTGAGGGTGTGAGTTTTGTTTGTGAGAATCCACGTGATATTGTTATTCCTTTTGCAATAACATATGAGGAATTTAAGAGTTTACTTTGTCAATGTGGTGATAATCAAGTATTAAAGAGAGTTGTAAATATTTTTTATAGACAATCTGTTTTAGTGTTTGGTGGTTTCGTTCAGTTTCAAATAATGCATGTGGTTGACGAAGGAAGTATGCAAGGGATGTTTTTGATCTACCAACAAACATGGGCACAAGTGTCTGTTCTCGAATTGTATGTTGAGTTTGAAGAATTAGTTGAGGTTGATTTACCGGAGGCTAACATCGACTGGACATTTTATAACAGTGAAAGCGAAGAGGAATTTGAGGGAACTTACCATATTGTTGGTCCAACTGAAGAAGTGGGTGAAGATGATATAATAGTTGAGTCTAACATAGCAGATGTGGCAAATGCACTGGCAAGTCAATATCCATCTAGAGATCCTTCTTTCATGCACACCTTGGATGTAGACGCTATGAATGGACCAGAATTTCCTGAATATATCAATTCAAGTAAGTAGTTATTATTATTATTATTATTATTGAATTATAAAGCAATAGTTAGAATTATTTCTTGTTGTTATTGATGTAGATCCTGTTGTTGTTTCAGACAGTGAATTTGTTGTTGGCATGGAATTTAGTTCTAGAGAGACTGTTATTGCAGCAATTAAAGATTATACCATTCGCAGGGGAGTGAATTACCGGGTATGTGAATCTGAGCCAACCACTTTTTCTGCTAAGTGTGTACAATATGGAACAAGTTGCAATTGGCTTATTAGGGCTAGTCTTATTAAGAGAAAGTTTTGTTGGGTTATAAGGCGATATGGCTCGCGAAGCAAAAGGCAATTGCGAACCTTTTTGGTAGTTGGAAAGCTTCTTATGAAGCTTTGCCGTCGTGATTTGAAGCAATGGTACAAAAATATCTATCAGCAGCAGTCGAGATTAAAACTGCACCAGCATACCAAGGGGATGAGGTAGTCCAGGATGTAAGGATACTGACGCGGGTATTTTGGAGCTTTTATCCTTGCATCAGAGCATTTAGGAGCTGCAAGCCAATCGTACAGGTAGATGGGACACATCTGTACGAAAAATATAAAGGAGCTCTATTAGTTGCAGTTTCTCAGGATGGCAATGGCAATATTGTGCCTCTTGCATTTGCCGTTGTTGAGGGTGAAACTTCTGATGCATGGCACTTCTTTCTTACTCATTTGCGCACACATGTGATGACTCAAGATGGTGTTGGGCTTGTCTTTGATCGTCACGACTCTATTACCTCAGCAATAGCTCGTAGTAATGGATCATAAGAACCTCCAAGAGCTATATGAATGTTTTGTGTTAGGCACATGCGGAAAGCTTGGTTGCGATCGCACAGCTGCTAGGAACGGTAACCGTTCCCAAGCCCATACACAAAGCAGCGCCAATGGACCATCTACATCTTTACAATTATAACGTGATGCCCGAAATAATGTCCTATACAAATGTGCCAGTCAAGCAGAACCCCAACTAAAGTCCCTAATCTCAGCAAAATTACGGAGCAGAGGCAAGAACTTCCAGTAAATTGTCATTCCAGACTTGTCACAAAATAAATTTGTACCGAACATCAATAATATATGAATCTTTACGTACATTACGTACATTTGATACCACTTCCTTTGTGATCAGCTACAGTAGGTACTGTCGCAAATTGTATCATGAATTCATTTTTGAGGCTACTACTACTGCTATCTGTAAATCCTGACACCGGTAAACCATCCGTGGGGAGTCCAAAAATCATTGCAACATCTTTCAAGGTAATCGTGCATTCACTGTGTGGAAGGTGGAATGTGTGAGTTTTCGGGCGCCACCGCTCAATCAAGGCATTGATAAGTGCATTGTACAAAGTAAATTTTCCTAGTATCTGAGATATATGATAAAATTCACTATCCCGTAACTCGATTTAAACTCGGGGATCATACACATCTTGATGAAGATATCTTGATCCCAAATTTCTTGAATTCTGAAACAAAATGACAGATATAATAAGTATCAACAACAACAACAACAACAACAACAACAACAACAACAACAACAACAACAACAACAACAACAACAACAACAACAATAAGAACAATAATAATAACAATAATAATAATAAATGAACAAAGATAAACAATAATTACATATGGTGAATGATCCAGATATTCAACAATATGATCTTCAGGACGCGTAATGTCACGAACCATATTCTACGTTTATTTTTTCCTGAAAAAATATATTATATAAACTTTATTAAATTTGAATTTAAATATTCATTAAATTTGAATTTAAAAAATTAACTCTTATTTAAATTTATTATATTTAGATATTTATAAAAAATATCAAATATGTTTAATATGTTTAAAATATATTTAAATTAAAAAATATTTGAAATCAAACTTAAATATATATTAAATTAACAATTAAAAATATTTTCAATTTTAAATATATATTTTCACTATAAATATATTCAAATTCAAAGTTAGATATATAGTTAAATTCGCAACATGTTTAATTTATATCTAAATTTAAATTATAAATATATATATTTACTCATATTTAAATAAATACCGGAAACCAAAATGTAATTAAAGACATTTTTGGACTGTATTTAATTTCAAAAAATATTTAATTTTAAATTATAAATATGTATTTTATATATTTAAATTTTATTCAAATTTAGATTTAAATATTTAATTAGAACCAAAATATATTTAAAGTCAGATTTGAAGTTAGATTTAAATATAGATTTAAATTTAAAATATATTCAAATTCAAATTTAAATTTATAATTAAAACCAACGTAAATTTAAAGTCAAATTTAAATACATATTTAAATTTAAAATATATTTAAATTTAAATTATAAATATATATTTAAATATGTTTACATTTAAATTTAATTTTATAAACAAAGCTAAAATATAGTAACGTCAAATTTTCTTATATATGTAAATTTGAAATATATTTAAATTCAAATATCAATATAAAATTAAAACTGAAATATATTTAAATATATATTTAAATTTAAACTTTTTAAAATATAAATTAAAATCACAATTATATTTTATTTTCAGATTTAAATAGCCTAAATAAAAAATTATATTTAAATTTAAAATATATTTAATACTAATTACTAATTAATATCATCATCATTCATCTAAATATATAATAAAGGTATAATTTTTATTTATGTATTTTTTTTAACTACTAATAAATATATATTATTTAATTTAAATAACAACTATACATATTTTTATCACATTATCTCTATTTCAGATTAAAAAAAATACACAATTAATCTACTAATTATATTAGTAATATTAAAATAACTTACTTGTTAATTTTTGAAGAAACAAAAATCTTGCCAAATGAAGACAAAAGTCTATGCAGGATAAACTATGGAAGGATGAAACTATAGAAGCATTGAAGAGTAGAAGGAAAGGAATGTGTGAAACTGTGGTTGTGTCTCTGAAAATGACAATGTATGCAAATTGGAGAAGTTTGTGCGAATTGAAGAGAGAGACATTAAAACCATCACCTTATTCATGGGCTTGTAGGAGTTTGACGCGTGTCGACCATGCACGCAATACGGGTTTTGCATATTATAGGGGAATACACACTTTGCGTATTGTGCTTCTCAAAGAACACACCCCCGTTAAACACCATTATTTCTAATATCTTTGTAAATCTCACTTTCTTCATCAATAATAAAATAAAAAATCTTAGTTAGTTATCTTTTATTTATAAAATAATATTTTATTAATTCTAATATTTTTTATATTAATAAAAATTTAATTATAAAATTAAAAATAATAATATAAAATCCAACTAAAGAATAAAATATAAAAATTTAATTACAAATTTAATAAAATTATAAAAATTAACAGAATAATTAAACCTTGACTAATTAATCCAGTGGTAGCTAAAGAGTATGGTATAACAATGTAGGATTTGAAAACTGGGGTTTGCTTATTAAATATTAACAATACAAAATTCAAGGCATTTCATCTTAGTATTTTACTCTGAATATGGGATTTTGAAATTTCAATTATAATAAATATATATAAATTTATTTTATTTATAATTTTTTTATATTATTAATAAATAATATTTTTATGAACATAAATACTAAAAATCAGCTGTCAGTCAATTACTTATATATAGATACATGTAAAAATATAAAATAATCAAATTTTGTTTATATTTTTAAGTATGTAAGAATTCTGATGCGTATGTGTTTGACGTGTATTTTTTTTGGTGTTAAACTTTTTTGTTACCAACTATCTTGTATGTTATGCAATGTAATTTTTTAGAGTTAATTGATCGATTTCATAATTTTTTATAATTAACTATTCAATTTATTTTTATAAATTTAGTTAATTTTTTATCTCTTCACAACAATAGTCTAACAAAAACCACAACATTACATCAAAGACAAATTTAACATATGAATTAATCATATAAACCTGTACGACTTCAACAATTTGATTTTCGTGCAAGTACAGTACCACTTGAACTCAACTCGGGACAATGAGAGCATCGACTGCGGCTATGGCTCTCTCCCCCACAGAGGTTGCATTGTCACGGACCACGCATCTGACGAACATCCATTTCGTTTAAATATTGGGTTGATTTCGGTCTACTTTTACTGCCTCGTCTGAGTGCAGGATTAAGGATCAACTGTGGTCTAGTATTAACTGACCATGTACTTGGATGTCCTACCAGTACAAACTCGTGCTGGTAAACTTTACGAATTTCATCCATTTTGTAGAGACATTATGAACATAAGTTCGCCAATCGAGATGCTGGTTGGCACAAGATGAAAAAATATGGCGACATAGAAGTCGAGTCACCTGGAATTTACCACAACAGCATACTATCCGCTCGAGGTCAACGGTATATTCAGCACCACTAGGCATCTCACGAATCTCAACTACTTATACGTTTCTCGATGCTTGTAAATTTGCCTACTGTTTTGCAGTGAAAAATTCTGAAAAGGCATATGCAGTAGTGATTTGCTCTGGAGCCTCGGCTCTCTTCTGAATAAAAAGTTCATTCAAACGGTAAAAGGTTGCTTTGACCAATGCCGTGACAGGGAGGTTACACACCTTTTAATACAGAGTTTATGCACTCGACCAAGTTAGTTATCATGTGACCTCAACGATGTCCTTCATCAAAAGCCATCACCCATTGCCAACTATCGATATTGTCACACCATTGAGTATATGCCTCTCCTTACTCCCGCAACCGCTGGTACTGCTCATTGTATTGTTGCTCTATCTTAGAATACCCTACAGAAAAATTCGTTACAACATGACACCAATCATTACTTTATAAAAAAATTATAACCAACAAATTTTATCTGTATATGAAGAATGTGTTACCCATATTTATTATCAGTTTCTGTAAGTAAGGTGCCTTAAATCGTCGTAGAAAATTTTACGCAATATGCCTAACACAAAACAGATGAAATGCCTAGGAGAATTCCATGCACCATTACTTCTAGCCATTGCTGTGCTAATAGAGTTGTGTCGATCGAAAATAATACCCACACCGTTTCTCCTCACGGCATTTCTACGTAGATTATCGAGAAAAAATGCCATGCATCATCGTTCTCTCCTTCAACAATGGCAAAAGTAAGTGGCATAATATTATAGTTCTCATCTTGAGACACAACAACAAAAAGAGCTCTCTTGTATTATCTATACAGATGTGTGCCATCAACTTGCACGAGTGATTTACAATGTCAGAACGCTTTAATGCATGGATGCAAGTTCAAAAACTCTCGGCGCATTATCTTGATACCTTCCTCTACCTCAGATCCACAATATGCGAGTATAGCATCAACCTAAACCACAGAACCTAGGTTCTGTGCACACATTGCCATACACTATGCTGGCAAGCACCATAGGAGGCTTCCTAACCTCCGAAGATTTCTGCAATCGACTTTTACTTTGCCAACCACATTTTACGATAGCTTATTGTATAGTTGAATTTCGACTGAACATCTGCAACCACGATTTGGATCTTGATAGATGGGTCGGCTTCAACTAGAGGCCTTATAGCATCTGCAATTGTATCAAAATTCAGTTTCAAATGGTCTTGAGAAATTATACCCATAGTACATGTGTGACTTCAATTGTATCGTCTAATTTCCCAACAATATTTTCTCTGAATCAACTATCCCGAATTAGCCAATCGCAACCTTTGCCATATTGCAGGCATTTTGTATAAAATGTCAAAGGCTCAAACTCAAAAGACCTTATAATCGACTCCCTTAGAAATTGTGTAATTCCTAATTGCCATGACTACAGCTCTCTTAGAATTGAATTCTATTCCAATAGCAAACTCACTATCTTGCACAGAAGGAATACTTGTATATGAAGAATATCAACTTTTTAAGTTGTATAAAAGTATATTTAGTTGTATTTAATTGGTACTTTAACTAAATTTATAAAATATGTACTTTCAACAAATATATTTTAAATAATTCAATATCTAAATTTAAAACGTATAATCGTAATTTAAAGATTAAAAGTAAAATTATTATAACGAAAAATAAAATAATGACATATCTAAGTTTGCCAACTCAGAAATTTTCGTACGTTCATAACTTCACATAAACTATGACAAATCAAAAGGATGTTGGTTTGCTATTGTGTTTATTACAGTCTGAACTTCCATATTCATGCTCTCATTTTTTTCATCGTTTCCTCCCAACATGTCATTATTGGTTAAGAACTCTTCATCACTATCACTGTTTCTTTCCTTTTTACAGTATGTGTTATCCCCTTCATTTACGAAGGATTCGTTCACTTCATGACTAATAGCCAACTCTTCGAATTCAACATACAACTCGATTATCGACACATGAGCTTGATTCTATCGATAGATCATTAACATCTCTAGCATGGTGGCTTTCATCGGTCACATTCATTACTTGAAACTGTATTACACTACGAAAAACTAATATGGGCTGTCTGTATAAAATACTATTAACTCTCTTTGAAAAAATATCATATATGTGTTGGCATAATATACTTTATAATTCTACAAACAACATCGTACAAGGAATAATAAAATATGTTGGAATCGTACAGATAAATTTCACACCTTTATTTGTATATAGTATAATTTTACCATTAAAAATAGTAACAAATACACATTAATTTTTATTGTTTCTAAAAAAATTTCATATCTCTAATACTCTTACATTCTAAAACTTCAATAAAAATTACAAATAAGAACACAAGTAGAAATCACAAGTAAGTATGTGAAGGTATAAAAAAAAAAAGTGAATGTTCTAAAACTTGAAGAAAAATTAGAAGTAAGAATATGAAAGTAGAAAAAAAGTGAATGAAGGTGTGATTCACTTCTATGAGGTTAATTTATTTATACTAAAATAAAAACTAATTTTTTAATTATTTTTTTTACAAAACAGTAAAATTTTATTTGAAATAATATTCAATTATTAATTTTTTTTACACAAAATGAGAAATTGAGATAGTCAATTTAATCTGATAAAGGGAACTCTTGCAGTATACGAAGGATCAGAAATGCCTAATTATCCATTTACAAAAAAATAATAAACATTCTTACTCCACAAATTTTTTTTAAAATAAAAAAAATGGTAAAATCCTTCTAGTTAACAACGTGAGAAGGATGATTCCATTATTTTTCAGTCTAACACTCCATGTTTTTATATTTGAGAATAATACAAAAAATAAATTTATAATTAAATATTTGATCTTATTGTTCATGTGATGAATTTTATTTTATTTTTATAATATTTTTTCTCTAATTCTTTCTCATGTATGTTATTATTTTTCTATGGAAGTTTTGTTATTTCTTGTTAATGAGTTTTTTAACCTTGCTAAACAACCAAATTAAATAAAAAACTAACATAAAAGTAATATTAGAATCATAAATAATAAAATTTATAAATAAAAATATTAAAAATTACTGAGAGTACTTAAAAAAATATTAAAATTTATTTAAATATTTAAAATAAAATAATAAAATAATATAAAATAATTATTTAAAATTATATTCTTTTAAATAATTTTTATCAAAAATAGTTTTAAATAATATAATCAAAATAATATTTAACTTATTATAATTTATTTTAATATTAAAAATTATTAAACATAAACTACATTTAATTCACTTTTAATCAAAATAAAATTTATAAAATTAATTTTATGAAAGGTCAATTTGGTATTAATATTTTCATTCATTGAAAAAGTACCAATAATTTAACTGCACAATATGAGATACTTTACAATACTAATAAATTGTGCCATTGAGGTTAATAAATTTTGCTACCTTTATTATTAGTTATGAAATAGAGTATAATCTGACTCAACATATACAAATGGATGATGTTTAAAAGTTATTCACTCATAAATTACACTAGTTCAAATACTTATATAATAAGATTGAGCACTATAAATTATTTTTTTTCACTACAAGAGGAACTGGAATTTGCGGCGGTTTTTTTGGGAATTTGCGACGGTTAAAAACCGCCGCAAAACGAAATTCCAACGGTTCTAGAAGCGTCGTCTATTAGGGGGTGGAAATTTGATTTTGCGGCGGTTTCGAAAAACCGCTGGCACAACCGCAGCAAAACCAAGGATTAGCGTCATTTGATTTAGCAGCGGTTTAAAACCGCCGCAATTTCAGTGATTGGATTTAAAAAAAATTGCAGCGGTTACAAAACCGCCACAAAATTATGGGTGGTTTTTTTTAAAAGTTAAGACGGTTCAAAACCGCCACAATTTCTTAAACAAGCTTAAAAAAAACTAATCAATTATATTAATTTATACCATTTTTCTTTACTATAACCTATTTTCTTTACATCATATTTATTAAACTTGAGATATTAATATAAAAAACACTAAATAAACAATATTAAACTCATAGATAAATTCAAAATGTTAACTAAAAAAAACCTTATTTTTAAAATAAAAAAACATGATATTCGAGCACTACTTGTGCACATACTAGCATATATATATATATATATATATATATATATATATATATATATATATATATATAGGGGATAAACAAAACTAAGGTGGTAAAAACCTTAGAAAAATCCTAAATATTGAAGCCCCTTTAAAAGTCATGACTGACAAATATAAACCTCAAGGGATCGTTGACCTCCACTTAATTCAGACAATGACTATTTCCAAACACCTCCAAATGCAACCCGAACCTCAAGACCATCAAGAAAACTGCATCCTTCTGGAGGTTCTAACTTAGCCATCGTATCTGGTAGTACTGTAGAAGATATGGATCCAAAATCACTGGAAAAAAAAAAGGCATTGCCAAATTGAAAAGCATGTAAAATAGATGGAGTAAAGGGCATATATGAAGTGGTGGAAAAAACTGACTTGTTTACTTTGACCCAGGTCAAATTTAGTGTCTCCTTTTTCTCATCCAGTTCTTTGATCACTTTCTTAATTTTAGACTTGTCATTCTACATAACACAAGGATAGAATAACCAGTTATGCAAGAAATGTGACAAATTATTGAAATAGATGGGCAAAAAGAAACCTCAATTATGTCTTTCTCTGACATTAAATCATTGTACTCATCTTCTGCCTTCTTAAACATTGCCATTACTTTCTTATTGACCCATTTTTCAAGCCTAAGGGAAAAATTACATGAAATCTTTTAACAATATAATAATCATAGTTGCACAAAATATTTATTATTATTATAACAGTAAGTCAGTTTATCACGTCAACACACCTAGACTGTTCAGCTTGAAGTTTAGACAAAGCTTTTGCATCATATCATCGGGGAGTATGTGAGAATTGAGAAGTGTTTGTATCATTAGTCTACCAAGAATTAGAACAACTATGCATCTGAACTGATTAAGATGTAAAAATAAGAAAAAAAGGACAACTATGTCCTATGTGTCTCACGTTTCAATGGTAGGAACCTTGAAAAATCAAATTTTGTAGCAGAAAGGATATGCTATTTGAACAAATAATAAAAATTGCTTTGTCGTGTTTGAAAACATAGTAAATGAACATACTACCTGTTAATTTCTTTCGACAATTCCTCCAATTTCTTAGCTTCTGCTTTTTTTTCTTTGTGCCTAAGTCTCTTGTTCAACTCAATTCTAGTGACCCTTTTTGTTTTGATAGACCTGTTAGATGAATATTCAAGCAATACAAATATATCAGATTAAAGAAGTAAACAATCAAGTCTAAAAGCAAAATAAAGAGATTAAAATTGTTATAGTTAGATAAATAAAAAAGGGCTAATATATAAAGGGATTAAGTTAATTAACTAGCTTTCACGTGCACTTGAAGCAGATAAATTTATATATGCATGGTTACCAACAAAATGTGTACTTTTCTATAGGTTTATTGTCTTATTCAAATTGTGGAACACTTAATTTAATTAAATAAAATTAAGGTGCAAACCTGCTATGCAAGCAACATTCATTTAATTAATTAAATGTGAAGGTCCACAACTAAAAAATCTATGCTTATGCAGCAGAAGAATGAAGGATACTTGCAAAGGTTCTAATCAGAACCATTTGTTTGTTGGAATGATTTAACCATAAAAACGAATGACCAAACTAACTTATTAGCTTAAATATGAAACATGTTAACTTAACACACAGCTCAAAATGGCAAAACTAACACTTATCCTTTAGCAATGAAGGTGGTGTGTCTTAGTATTTTATCATCTTATCATCTTATCAATAGTAAAATTTCTTAACATCAAATAATAAAGAGAACAACTATTTTGAAATTTCAAATAATGAAGAGAACAACTATTTTAAAATTTCAACATACTGTTCACATGATAGCAACTAGCAAGAGTGTGTAATGAGAGTCGGTAATAGCAAAGAGAAAATGGTGAACAATTTGAAAGAATGACATGGAGGAAAAAATAGGCCAGCAATCTCATATCTGAAATCTTATCCAGTTAAATATAAAAAGTGAGAGCATAACCAAAGTGCAAAAATATAACTGAATTAGCAATCTGAAAAATAAAAATATGTTCAAAAAATAAAAAAATAAGTATTACTTGGATAGCAAATGTAAGTGATGAAGCCTTATGGTAGCTCTCAAGCTGGTTCCCAATTTTTTGCGCAGTGAGCCACAAATCAGAAGTCTCCTCAGCAGTGGGATCAACAAGACGCTTTACTTCACGCTTCAGACAGATGAGCACATGTGAAGTAAAAAACATAGACTGCTCATGAAAATAAAGGCCCATTTATTCCTTTCAAAAATGTATGTTCCAAATTAAATGATGAGGAGACACAGGCAGAGCTGCATAATTTTATAGTCATAATGCTGAATATGTAAAAGAACTTTTGAAGAGCATTACAAAGCACACACATAATTTCACTTTCATCCAAATTTGGTAATAATTAGCATTCTATATGCTTTACTTCTTACACTATTCACACCTGGTGACATTGTCCAAAGTTACAATATGTCATTAGAAAAATCCAAAGAACAAAAGCAGACTTAAACCATTTAAATTTTAGCATTAAAAATAGACAGGATTATGTATAAAGACTTGCTTGAATTGAATGGATGGAAAACAAACCAGGAATAAGAGAACATACAGTTCATAAATATTTTGATAGAACACCTAATATTCTTGCAATATAAAAGTGGATTCTACTAAATTTATTCAACCACACAGTCATGCAAGAAGTACATTAGTTTAAGCCAAATCGAAAGTGCAAAAAATGGATTCCAATATCAAATTGCAAAGTAACAAAGATGAATGACACTTGAGCTAAAGAAATTAGTTATGAATAAATTTATGACTAAAGACACAAATTCATTACTTGATGTGAACCATTTTTCTCTTCTCTTCCTGCCATAGTTTCCAACGTAAGACAACATCAGTTTATCAGTGATACACACACACTTGGGAATTAAACCCTACAGCATCCCCCCATATTCTCTTTTTTCTTATTAAAACTGAGATGGGAAACATTTGGGTTTTTAGTGAAATGAGCTGAAGCAGTAAACACAAACATATCAAGAGTGGGGTTCAGAAATTAGGGACAAATTGAATCTGAATGTTAAATTGGGGAAGAAAAATTTGGCCAACAGCCACCAAAATTAAATTGGGGACAAATTAAATCAGAAGTCACAAGGATCAGATGCAAGATTAATTTACCAACAGCCACCAAAATTAAATTGGGAGAATGGAGGAGAACATACGACTGAGAGGGGAGTCTCTTGCGATCGGCAACGCACAACAGGGCAAGAGGAGAAGGCTGCCGATGATGACACAGGGACGGATGGCTGGGGAGGACGCCGACGACGTCACGAACATGCACGGCAGAAGGAGAAGATTCGGACCCCTTTCACTTTACCTTCACGCATGGGAGCTACACGGCTGAGGGAGGAGACTGGTGACCGGGAAGAACGATGAAGCGGACGTGCAAGCTGGAACTGACAGGGGGAAGAGCCACGACGGCGGAGGAGGAGACCAGTGCTTGACTCACTTTTGCGCTGCTGGGGTTCTCGCGCCAAAGACTGAAGTGTTATTGTTACTGAGAATTTTTCTTTGAGTATATCTTAGGGAAACAAAAACCCTCTTCTCCCAGGGTTATTTGATGCGGTGAATGCCCAAAACCGTCTCAGGTCAGAACAATTGGAGCGGGGCTTAATTACGCACTAGGAACCGCATCAATTTAACGAAGCTGCAGCGGTTTGGAACAACGGCCGATAATTTGTAAATAAAATCTCACTATCGACTCCAGTTAAATGTCATTCTATAATTTTTTGGGATTCTCACTTCACATCCATTATTGATTCTAATTAATATGTCATACCATAATTTATCCACTTCCTCCCTTTTTAATATCATTTGTACGTGCATTCATGTGAAATGTATATAAAAAATATCGGCGTGTCAATATGTTAAATATCTTAAAAATTAAAAATATAACAATATAATAAATATAAATTAATTAGTTATTTATTAAAATAAAAAAATAGTTATTTTAATATAAAAATAAAATAAAATAAATTTTATTATAAAAAATATTAAAATTTTATACTTTTTTACTATTTTATATACTTATTTTTAATAATAAAATTAGATTTTTAATTATTTTATATTTTTTATTTATATAAAGTTAATTTTACCGATTCAACCCATCACTCATTGATTGAACAAATAAATCAATGAACCAATAATTTAATTGGTTCGATTAGGGATGGTAAAATTCCCCGAGATGAGGGGATCCCTGCGGGGACTGCCCCGAATAGAGATCTGATTGTGGGGAATTTTTTCCGTGGGGATGGAGACGGGGGACAAAATTCTCCCGAGGCAGACGCGGGGACCCGAGCCGGGATCCCCGCCCTATCCCCGCTAATCCCCGAAGTTTATAAATTTATTGAATTGTCCTTAATAGTTTATTTCTTATATATGTTTTTTAGTCATTTCACACACACACACACATACACATATATAGAAACCCAAAACTCCTAATCCTCATTTGCATAACTCTTCTTCAATTCAGAAATCTCTAACATTATCCATACTCCATCCAACCTCTCTGCAGCCACCCTCTTGCCGCTCTCCCTTCTCACCGCATCGTCACACTTCACCGTGCCATGATCCTCACCGCATCGTACTCTCTATTTGCGGTATTCCTTCCCGTAACTTTGTTGTCATGTCCATTCTCCTCTTTGTTACCGCATCTTCCACCTTGTCCACTTCTCTATCCTCTAGCTTGCCGTTGCATCCCCCATTGCGTCATTTCGAAAGAAGTCACCATCTTGTTGTTTAGACTTTTTGTATAAAATCTTGTTATTTTTTTATAGAATGGATACTTACACCTCTATTCATATAGAAATTAATAATTAGTTAGATCTATCAGATAGATGGGGAATGGGGTCCCCCGCGGAGAATAGGGCCCTCTGAAAAATGGGGATGGGGAGCAATATTCCCCCACGGCGAGAAACGGGGGCGGGGACGGGGAGTAAATCTGGGGGTGGGGATGGGGAGCAGGGAGGCATCCCCATCCCCGCCCTGCCCTATTGACATCCCTATGTTCAATCACCAATTCGATTCTAACAACTGGGCTCATAAAGATAACAATTGTAACGAGAGAAAAATATAAAAAAATTCTTGAAAAAAAATAAAAAAGATGTTAAAAACAAAAAGCTAAGTTTTAGTTTGTCATATTCATCCACGAGTTTGTTTATGTAATTCTAATTTAGAGTTAATATTAATATTTTAGAATATTTTAATATGTCATTCCATAATTATTTGGAATTCTCAATTCACATCCACTACGGATTCCAATCAACATGTTATACCATAGTTTATCGGGACTCTCAGCTTACACCCACTTCCTCTCTTTCTGATATCATTTGCATGTGCCTTCATGTGAAATATATATAAAAAAATGAATAAATGACAAATAGGTCCCTGACCTTTTTTTGCGAATATTTTCATCCTCAATGAATGAAAAATACATTCAAGTCCCTCACTCCCGAAAAATATGCACATTTCAATCCTTCCGTTGAGTTCAGGCGTTTGAACTGGACGGAAAAGTCTGACCTGGCAGAGGTGGCGCTGATCTAGCCGTTATAGAGGCCACGTGGCAGGGTTTAATTTGAAACAGGACATATAAGTCCCCGTAACGAAAAAGACGCCGTTTTTGTAACCTCCCCCAATCTTTCAAATTTCTCTGCCATTTTCTTCTTCCTTCTTCCTTTTTCCCTTCCATTCTTCTTCTTCGGCCCCTGCCTCCATCACCGCCACACAGCCGCACCTCCGTCAGCCACCATCAATGCCGACGACCTCCTTCTTCCTCTCTTTTCATGTCTTCTTCCCTTTCTCACTCCCTTACTCCCATTAGTCTCTCTCTCTTCTCACCCTCCTTCCACCCACCGTTCGTCCGCGACAACCTTCTCGGCAACCCACTGCCGCCGTGCCTCCGCCTCTCTACTGGCGCACCACCATCGCTAATAGGGCCCAACCATCATTTTCTCTCTCTCTCTCTCTCTCATTACCACCCATGTGCTTCCCAGGTCTTCTTTCTCTCTGTTTAATTCACTCTGTTATTGCAATTAGTTAATTAATATTGTTTAGTTAGTTTTGTTTAGCTAATTTTAATTAGGTTAGATTAGTTAGTTACATTAGGTTGTTAGAGAATCTGGCATGGATAGTGGATTAGGTCTTGCTTGCTTAATGCTGCTGTCTGTGCAATCACTGTTTGTAGTTCATTATATTTAGTTTGTTCAATTTTTCTTGAGTTGTTAGGATTATGGTTGGTTAATGAAAATTGTTGGGACTGATGTTTTACACTATTGCTGTGTAAATTCTCATTGCCTGTTTTGGTTAACAATGAACTCTTATGTGCTCATTTTGCTGTCTGATGCCACATCTCTGTTTCAAAATGAGCTAATTCCTTTGATTCAATAATGCACTTTTGTTAGGTTTCATGTAGCTTACTTTTGATATAATTGTTGAATTCTATGAGAATTGCTGCTTGAATATGGTGCTTTTGTTCTCTGTGTTCTATTTCAAGCCATTGTGTTGTACTTATGTTGATTGTGCTACTTAGTTTTCACTATGCTTGATTATGGTTCATGTTACTTATTTTTGTTCTTGCTTAGTGATGCTGAGTTCTTAATGCATATTGAACTTCAATTTTGATTCAGTGAGACTTGATTATTTGATCTACACTCTCCACCTATAATTTGGCTGTTAAATTCATTATTTGTTTGACTTTGAGAAATGTACTATGTACTACAGAGATGCTGCCGAATTTTAGAAAAGTTTTGTTTTCAAAACTCAATCTTCACTTTGATTAATTGACATGGTATGCACGTTTTTCGCTTTGAATGTTGTCAAGGCCAATTAATCACTACCTTGGCTTGTCATTTCTCTGTTTAGTTGAGATTTCCCATTCTTATATTTCACTAAGCTGCTTCATATTCCTTATTTCCACTCATCTTTGAAGAGTGTTTGTGTGATGCTTTGATGTTTGATGTGTACTTCTTCATTTAACCTCTTTTTGCAATGTAAATTACATGAATGGCCACATGTATATTCAAATTTTTACTTGAGGTTTATCAACTTCAGTTTTTCTGTCAATGTGCATCACTCATTCTTCATTCAATTCCACCACTGTATAGTTTTGAATGGCTGCATTGTATGAGTGTGAATTGTGTAGAAGTCCTGCTTGTGAGCTGCTTGTGACCTGCCAAAGGAAAGAAATCAACTGGAAAAGGGAAACAACCAGCTAAAGAGAGCACTGGTCTCTTCTCTGATCCCGACATGGGAGTTCCGACAGAGGACACATCTAACTTCTCGACATCTGAGGGGCAGCCTACCACCACAGCACCACAGCCTCTTAACTCATTACCAACTACACCACCTTCCGATTTTCAAGGTCTCATGACTCAAGAGCTAGGGCTCAAGCTTATGGCCCGACTACACCAGCTGGAGCGTCGTATGGATTGACGTTACAGGAACATCAAGGGCCAAGACAGAGGATGGGATGACATGTTGGATGAGATGGATACTCCTGAGAATCGCTCACAGGGCCAACAGCTACTCAAAAGAGAGGAAGGAGGAGGTCGTCGGTGTTGATGGTGGCTGACGGAGGCACGACTGTACGGCGGTAATGGAGGCAAGGGCCGAGGAAGAAGAACGGAAGGGAAAAAAGACGAAGGAAGAAGAAAAGGGCAGAGAAATTTGAAAGATTGGGGGAGGTTACAAAAACGGCGTTGTTTTCGTTACGGGCACTTATATGTCCTGTTTCGAATTAATCTTGCCACATGGCCTCCGTAACGGCCAGGTCAGCGCCACCTCTGCCAGGTCAGACTTTTCCGTCCAATCCAAATGCCTGAACTCAACGGAAGGATTGAAATGTCCACGTTTTTCGGAGGTGAGGGACTTGAATGTATTTTTCCTTCGTTGAGGACAAAAATATCCGCGAAAAAAAAGGTCAAGAACTTGTTTCCTTTACTCTAAAAAAATATAAGCGTGTCAGCGTGTTAAATATTTCAAATATCTTAAAAAATAAAAATATAACATTATAATAAATATAAATTAATTAGTTAATTATTAAAATAAAAAATAATTATTTTAAAATAAAAATCAAATTAAAAAAATTTTATTATAAAAAATATTAAAATTTTATATATTTTTTTACTATTTTATATACTTATTTTTAATAATAAAATTAGATTTTTAATTATTTTATATTTTTTATTTATATAAAGTTAATTTTACCAATTCAACCCATGACTTATTGATTGAACAAATAAATCAATGAACCAATAATTTAATTGGTTCAATCACCAATTTGATTCTGATAACTAAGCTCATAAAGATAACAATTGTAATGAGAGAAAAACATATAAAAAAAATTCTTGAAAAAAAATAAAAAAGATGTTAAAAATAAAAAGCTAAGTTTTAGTTTTTTATATTCATCCACGAGTTTATTTATGTAATTCTATTTTAGAGTTAATATTGATATTTTAGAATACTTTAATATGTCATTCTATAATTATTTGGGATTCTCAATTCACATCCACTATGAACTCCAATCAACATGTCATACCATAGTTTATCGAGACTCTCAGCTCACACCACTTCTTCTCTTTCTGATATCATTTGTATCTGCATTCTGATATCATTTGCACGTGCCTTCATGTGAAATATATATAAAATAATATCAGCGTGTCAGCGTGTTAAATATTTCAAATATCTTAAAAAATAAAAAATATAACAATATAATAAATATAAATTAATTAGTTAATTATTAAAATAAAAAATAATTATTTTAATATAAAAATAGAATTAAAAAATTTTTATTATAAAAAATATTAAAATTTTATATACTTATTTTTTTATATTTTACATACTTCTTTAATAATAAAATTATATTTTTAATTATTTTATATTTTTTTATTTACGTAAGGCTGAATCGGTTGAATCAATAAATCAATGAACCAATAGTTTAATTAATTCAATCACCGATTCAATTCTGATAACTAGGCTAATAAAGATAACAATTGTAACAAGAGAAAAACAGACCAATAGTTTAATTAATTTAATCACTGATTCGATTCTGATAACTAGGCTCATAAAGATAATAAAGATAACAATTGTAACAAGAGAAAAACATGAAAAAAATTCTTGAGAAAAAATATAAAAGATGTTAAAAACAAAATGCTACGATTTAGTTTTTCATATTCATCCACGAGTTTGTTTGTGTAATTCTAATTTAGAGTTATTAGTATTTTAGAATATTTTAGTTTGAAAAAATAACCATTTGTACCCGTGAACTTTACGAACGCTGACAAAAGTACCCATTAAACAAGGAAACTAACGTTGTATCCATCAAAGATGAATTTCGTACGACAAAAGTACGCAAATTCTAAATTTATGTTGACTTTTTAATAAAATTCCAGAATTACCCCATCCTTTATCTTTAACCCCTCCTCTCTTCTTTTCCAAATCTCAAACACTTCCATTGCTACTACCTTAACCACCTTCTATTCTCTACTATTCTACTAACCGCTACTGCCGCTATTTTTCTACGTTGACGATGACAAAGACTACAACAAGGCAACCAGGTAATCCATCCGTTCCCACGCAACGCTAGATGGAGAAGCTCCGGAAGTGAAACTGAACCGAGATCCAGCGCGCAAGGTCCTGTGGTGCGATTCAACTCCTCCTAGGTCCACTTCAAGCTCATGGACTCCATGAAAAAAGTCCTATATTTACAACAATATAAATTATAAATTTATTATATAATTAACAAAGTTGAACTTTCTCACTCTCCTAAATCACTACCATCATGTGCAAGATTCCTGTGTTATCCACATGCAACCCCACCAAAGCGATCTTGCCAAAGTTTTAATTTTTAGCATCCAAAGGTGCTTCTCCTTCTGACATTGTATTGAAAATGATGGAGGAAGGGTGGTGATGGTAATGGCAGTAATAGAGTGTTGATAGGATTTGAGATCGGAGAAGTGATGGTGAGAAGTAAAATTAAAAGTTAGAGTGAAGTTATTGTTGTTTATGGCTGTGACAGTGAAAAAGAAGGAAGATGAGGCTGACTGTTGGTGACGGTGGCGATGATGATGGTGTTGGTGAAGGAGGTGGAAAATTTGATGAAAAGAATAAAGAGAAGATTGAAATTTGTTAAGGGGTATGTAGATTAGGATTAGAAAAATGGTAATTTGGGATTTTTAGGTATTGAGATTAGGGTTTTTAGGCAATAGAGGTATTTGAGATTTGGGAAAGAAGAGAGGAGGGGTTGAAGATAACGGTGAGGGTAATTTTGGAATTTTATTAAAAAGTCAACATAAATTTAGGATTTGGGTACTTTTGTCGTATAAAATCCATCTTTGATGGATACAACATTAATTTCCTTCTTTAATGGGTACTTTTGTCAGCGTTCATAAAGTTTATGGGTACAAATAATTATTTTTCTTTTTAGTTTAATTTAAAACTTTACCAGTCTTAATTTTGGAGCTTTATTTTTTATTGGGCTATTTTTTTTTCTAAATGCAAATGTGATTCTAAAGTTACAAGTTTTAGTTTTTGTATTTATTTTTGTCTATTAGACGATTAATTAAAAAATATTATTTTTTATCTATCAATTTTATCCTTCGTTCAGTTCATTATTCATGTGATGAATTTTATTATTTTTTATAATATTATTTTATAATGCTCTCTCATGTATGTTATTATTTTTTCATGGGATTTTTATTATTTTTTGTCCATGAATTTTTAAAATTTTTTTATTTTGTCTTGTAATTTTATTAATTTTATTAGAAAGATCAAATTAAATAAAAAACTAATATAAAAATAATATTCGAATGATAAATAATAAAAATTTATAGTTTAAAAAAATACCAAAAAATACTGAAAATGCTAAAAAATATTAAAATTTATTTAAATATTTAAAATAAAATAATATAAAATTATTTTCTTTTTAATAATTGTTACAAAAAATAATTTTGAATAATATAATTAAAATAATATTTAATTTATTATAATTCATTTTAATATAAAAATTACCAAATATAAATCACATTTAATTCATTTTTAATCAAAATAAAATTTATAAAATTAATTTATAAAAGGTCAATTTGGTATTTATATTTTCTTCCATTGGAAAACACAATAATTTGACAATCAAATACTTTACAATACTAATAAATTGTGTTTCCGAAGATGAATTTTACTAACCTTATTGTTGGATATTAGATAAAACAGAGTATAGTTAGACTTAACCTACACAAATAGGTAACAAATTGATGAATTTCATAAGCTCACAAATTATACTTATTTAGATATTCAAATAATAAGATCAAGCACGGCAAATTATTTTTTGCAAATAAAACCTCTCGCTACCGAACTCTAATGAAAATGCTATACCATAACTTTTTTGAACTCTTAGTTCACACTCGCTAACACTTTAATTAACATATCATACCATAATTTTTTTGAGACTTTCAGTTCACACCTACTCTCTCACTTTTTGATATCATTTTTATGTATATTCATGTAAAATATATATAAAAAAATATCAGTGAAGTTGATTTTTAATTTAAATGGAGTGATACTATTAATTATTTTTTTATTATAAAAGATATAGGTATTTTAGGTATTGTATTAAGTAAATTCTCATTTTGGATCGTTCTAATAAAAGATTTATATTTTTATAAATTGATTAAAAAATAATAGTATTTCAATCTTCTAAAACTAATTTTAATTAGACAAAATACATCTTATTTTTTCGTGACAAATTGTTAATGTAATTTATCTAATTTTTTTATATAAATATTTGAATAATTAATTAAAAAATCAATAAAAAATATCAATATCTGATAATCTGTGAAAAAATGCTATTTTTTAATTAATTAAATTTTTTAAGATTAAATAGTAATTTAGTCTATTTTATTTAACACTAATAGTATTATAAGAAATAGAAAACATCAATTTGTATATGCATGTATTTTTCTTTTAAACAAACTAAATGTCAAGATAAATAAATGTTAACATCTGAATGTATATGAGCATATATATTATTTAAATTATAATGTGCTAAAACACAAAAAAATTTAGTATGCTATAAGTAATTTATATGATAAATTCTATTAGTACTTTAAAGCATGAAATCTTTTTGGCCTATCTTAAAAAGAAAAACTATATACAGTGTATGCCCATTTCTACATTAATTAATTATTTACCTTTTAGGCCTTTTCATATAAAATAATAGTCGCAAAAAAAGATAGGAAGATTTGTTAGGTAATTAAGAATTATAATATACTATGGATAAGCAAAAATAATGAGACCTATACCTTTGTATGCATGCACTATACTTGCTAATTTTTCTATGAAAAAAAGAAAATAAAAAATGTATGTACTTATTATTTCGTGTGGCAAACTTTGGTTGCTCACGTGTTCTAAGTGCAAAACAATTTGTATGCTTTAAAATTTAAAATATAAAAGAAAAAGGAATTTAGAATGCTATTTATATATTACTAATAATAATCTTTTGTGCATATTAAAATTTTTGTACTTTATTAGGATTTGGTCAAAATCTTACGGAATCTTATTTTCAAACACGAATGTGTAATTTAAAAGTTTTATTGTTCTATTGAGCGACTACAGGCATGATGATGAGGAGAATTTTACTAAACTATAACCCTGATCCACCTGGTAGAAAAGACGAAGAAGAAATTTTTTAGAGGAAGAAGATATAAGAAAAGGTATAGAAAATTGTAATAGAAGCTTGATACAGAGATTGATGGCGGATAGAGAATTTGGTAGTAAAACTATGGAGGCAGCCTTCAATGTGATATGGAATCAACTAAAAGAAATGCGAATCGAAATGCATGGAGATAATGCATACCAAATTTTCTTTGATTGAGAGGCTGATGTGATCCGAATAGAAAAGGGATCTCCAAGACTTTCTAAGCAATATGTGATTCATCTAAGAAGGTGGAAGGTGTTAAAAATAAATTTGATGATTAGAATTTAATTATAAATAGAAATCACAGTTTGAATAAGTTGTCTATATTTAGTTTTAATTTAAACCATTTGTTTATTAGGATGTATTAAGTTTAGACGTCAAAAAAAAGTATAAATACATATGTAATTATTTCATAAATAACAACACACAAATACATTCAATACATTCCTCTTTATTTTATATTCTTCGTGAGTGTGTGTGCCTTATTCTTTTATTTTTCAACAAAGTGGTATCAGAGCCACTTATAAAATATTTTCGTCAAAAGGAACTACTTTATCTTTTCAATACCCATAATTATCTAAGCTCAACTATGACAATTGGACAGCCCGAATGAAAGCAATTCTCGGTGCTCAAGGAGTGTGGGAGATGGTTGAAAAAGGTTATGTAGAACCAGAGAATGTGGATAAGCTAACATAAGCTCAGAAGGAAGAATTAGAAAATAAAAGAAAGAAAGATCAATGTGCACTTACTATCATTCATCAAGGCTTGGATGATGATATGTTTGAGAAGGTGAAGAAGGTTCGTCTTCAAACTCTAAGGGCTGAGTTTGAGTCTCTAATGATGAAGGAGACTGAATCCATTTCGGATTATTTCACCAAAGTTTTGACGGTAGTGCACCAAATGAAAAGGCTTGGAGAAAAATTAGAAGATGTTTGTGTTGTTGAGAAAATTCTTCGTTCTCTTAACTCAAAATTTTATCATGTGGTGGTAGCCATTGAGGAGTCAAAAGATTTGGATACAATGTCCATTGATCAGTTGAATGATTTCTTATGGGCCCATGAAGAAAGAATGGATAAAGGCAAGCAAGAACGTGTGGAGCATGTCTTGCAGGCAAAACTTTCGTGGAATGCTATAGGAGAAACCAACAAAAGTGGAAGACAAGGACGAGATCGAGGCCGTGGACGAGGACGAGGACGTGGTTACGGAAGAGGAAGAGATTGGAAAAATTATTCTCAAGAGAAAAAAAAATCAAAATTTATCTCAAGGTCGTGGAAGAAGAAGAACAGTTGACAAAAGACACATTGAATGTTATTCATGTGGAAAGAATGGACATTATTCTTGGGAGTGTCAAACATCCAAAGAAGAAGAAAATAAACTTGTTGTGCACAGTGAAGATGTTGAAGAACCAACATTATTCCTTACCCTCAAGGAAGATCAAAATTCTGAAGATAGTGCGTGGTATCTTGACAATGGAGCTAGCAACCATATGACAGGTGATAGGAGTAAATTTGTAGCACTCGACACCAACGTAAAAGGACACGTGTGTTTTGGTGATGAATCAAAAGTAGAGATCAATGGCAAAAGAACGATTCTATTCGAGCTGAAGAATGGAAGTCATAAGATTCTTTCCAATGTTTATTACATCCCAAAGATGAAAAATAATATCTTGAGTATTGGGCAACTTATGGAGAATGGTTGCAAGATAGTCATGGAAGATCGCTATCTTTGACTTAAAGATAAAAATGAAAATCTTATTGCTAAGGTTTCTATGACAAGAAATCGTATGTTCTTGTCAAACATGAGAAGCGGTGGAGCTATATGTTTGAAGTCATGTATTGAAGATCCACCATGAATTTGGCATATGAGATATGAACATTTAAATTTTGGTGGGCTCAAAGAATTGGGAACAAAGAAGTTGGTAAAAGAAATTCCAACAATTGATCATCCGCATCAGTTATGTGAAGCTTGCTTATTTGGAAAATATTCAAGAAAGAGTTTTTCAAAGCAGTCTAAATCAAGAGCTACCAAGTCACTTCAGCTTATCCACGTGGATATTTGTGGACCTATCAAGCCTTTGTCACTTGGTAAGAGCGCCTATTTTTTGTTTTTCATTTATGATTATTCAAGAAAAATATGGGTTTATTTCTTAAAGCAAAATAGCGAAGCATTTGAAGCATTCAAGAAGTTTAAAGCCCTTGTTGAAAAAGAAGGTGGCTATGAGATAAAAGCTCTTAGAACTGATAGAGGTGGAGAATTCACTTCAAATGAATTCAAGATGTTTTGTAAAAATCATAGTATTCGACGTTCCCTAACTGTTCCTAGATCGCCTCAACAAAATGGGGTTGCTGAAAAAAAGAATAGGACAATTCTAAATATGGCAAGAGCAATGTTAAAAAGTAAGTTATTACCAAAAGAGTTATGGGGAGAAGCAGTTGCATGTGCAGTTTATCTCTCAAATCGCTCACCTACCAAGAGTTTGAGAGATATAACACCTCAAAAAGTATGGAGTGGTTTGAAGCCTAATGTATCACATTTAAGGGTATTTGGATTGATTGCATATGTCCAAATTTCTGAGCAAGAAAGATCGAAGCTTGATGATAGGAGCCCAAAGCTTGTATTTATTGGTTATGAGGAGAATACTAAAGGCTACAAATTCTTCAATCCAATCAATAATAAAGTAATAATAAGCAGAGATGTTGAGTTTGAAGAAAATGCAAAGTGGGACTGGAGTACACAAAATGAAGTCACTTATGATTTTTCTGCCTTACTTTGAGGAAAAAAAAGCCCCGATGCAAGAAATGCAAGGCGAAATCGATCTTTCAACACCAGCATTAACCCCACTAGCATCATCATTGTCATCTCCATCCTTTAGTTCAAGCGAAGGCCCTCATAGATATCAAAGTCTCCCTGATCTCTATAAGCAAACAGAAAAGCTAGATGTTAAAAATTTATTGTGTCTACTGATGAGCGGATAATTTATACGCTTTTTGGCATTGTTTTTAGTATGTTTTTAGTATATTTAGTTGAGTTTTTAGTATATTTTTATTAGTTTTTAGTTAAAATTCACTTTTCTGAACTTTACTATGAGTTTGTGTGTTTTTCTGTGATTTCAGGTATTTTCTGGCTGAAATTGAGGGATCTGAGCAAAAATCTGATTCAGAGACTCAAAAGGACTGCAGATGCTGTTGGATTCTGACCTCCCTGCACTCGAAGTGGATTTTCTGGAGCTACAGAAGCCCAATTGGCGCGCTCTCAACGGCGTTGGAAAGTAGACATCCTGGGCTTTCCAGCAATATATGATAGTTCATACTTTGCCCAAGATTTGATGGCCCAAACCGGCGTTCAAAGTCACCCTCAAGAAATTCCAGCGTTAAACGCCGGAACTGGCACCTAAATGGGAGTTAAACGCCCAAACTGGCATAAAAGCTGGCGTTTAACTCCAAGAAGAGTCTCTACACGAAAATGCTTCATTTGCTCAGCCCAAGCACACACCAAGTGGGCCCGGAAGTGGATTTTTATGTCATTTACTCATCTTTGTAAACCTTAGGCTACTAGTTTTCTATAAGTAGGACCTTTTTCTATTGTATTTTCATCTTTTGATCATGCTTTGATGATTAAACCCTCTTTGGGGGAGGCTGGCCATTCGGCCATGCCTAGACCTTGTTCTTATGTATTTTCAACGGTGGAGTTTCTACACACCATAGATTAAGGTGTGGAGCTCTACTGTACCTCGAGTATTAATACAATTACTATTGTTCTTCTATTCAATTCCGCTTGTTCTTTGTCCAAGATATCACTTGTTCTTCAACTTGATGAAGGTGATGATCCGTGACACTCATCATCATTCTCACTCATGAACAAAGTGACTGACAACCACTCTTGTTCTACAAGCATCTGAGGCTTAGTGAATATCTCTTGGATTCTTTAACCGGAATCTTCGTGGTATAGGCGAGAACTGATGGCGGCATTCAAGAGAATCCGGAAGGTCTAACCTTGTCTGTGGTATTCTGAGTAGGATTCAATGATTGAATGACTGTGACGTGCTTCAAACTCCTGAGGGCGGGGCGTTAGTGACAGACGCAAAAGAATCACTGGATTCTATTCCGGCCTGATTGAGAACCGACAGATGGATAGCCGTGCCGTGACAGGGTGCGTTGAACATTTCCAATGAGAGGATGGGAGGTAGCCACTGACAACGGTGAAACCCTTGCATAAGCTTGCCATGGAAAGGAGTAAGAAGGATTGGATGAAGACAGTAGGAAAGTAGAGAGACGGAAGGGAAGGCATCTTCATACGCTTGTCTGAAGCTCTCACCAATGATATACATAAGTATCTCTATCTTTATCTTTATGCTTTATTCGTTTATCACTATACCCATTTGAGTCTGCCTGACTGAGATTTACAAGGTGACCATAGCTTGCTTCATACCAACAATCTCCGTGGGATCGACCCTTACTCGCGTAAGGTATTACTTGGACGACCCAGTGCACTTGCTGGTTAGTTGTGCGAAGTTGTAGTGATCACAATTTCGTGCACCAAGTTTTTGGCGCCGTTGCCGGGGATTGTTTGTGTATGGACAACTGACGGTTCATCTTGTTGCTTAGATTAGGTATTTTTTTTCCAGAGTTCTTAAGAATGAATTCTAGTGTTTCAAGGTGATGTTCTTATCATCACCAAGGCTGATTGATTCTCATCAATTTAGCTCTTGAATGCAATGTCCTGCTGAAGCTTGGCCGGCCATGTCTAATTTCTTTAGACTAAAGCTTTAGACTAACATTGCATGATTCCTGGAATTCTCATTAAGAATTTTGATACCTTTATTTTCCTTTTCACTTAATTTTCGAAAAAGCACAAAAAAATTACAAAATCATAAAATCCAAAAATATTTCTTGTTTGAGTCTAGAGTCTCATCTTAAGTTTAGTGTCAATTGCATGTTTCTGTTCTTATTGCATTCATGCATGTGTCCTCATTGATCTTCAAGTTGTTCTTGATGATTTCCTTGTTTTGATCTTTGAATTCTATTGACTTGAGTGTTTTGTTATATGCATTTTCATTTTGTTAGTGTCAATGGTATACAAACTGCTAAGTTTGGTGTCTTGCATGCATAGTTATTTGATTTTAAGTGCATTTTGATTATTCCTTATTATTAAAAATCCAAAAATATTTCTAATTTGTGTCTTATCAAGTCAATAATACAGAGAATTGAAGATTTAGAACATACAGCAGAGGAATTATACAGAAAAAGCTGGGCATTCAAAAATGCCCAGTGAAGAAGACAGACTGGCGTTTAAACGCCAGCCAGGGTGCCTGGCTGGGCGTTTAAACGCCCAAAAGGGTATTAGTTTGGGCGTTAAACGCCAGAATGGATACCATTCTGGGCGTTTAACGCCAGGATGGCACTAGGGGGAAGATTTTGTTTTTCAAATCAATTTTTTTTTAAGTTTTCAAAGTTTTTCAAAATCACATCTTTTTCAAATCATATCTTTTCAATCAAATGTTTTCAAAATCAATTTCTTTCCTTTTTCAAAGATACTTGCTATCAATTAATGATTTGATTCAACATTTCAAGTATGTTGCCTTTTCTGTTGAGAAAGGTTTAATGTTTGAATCATATCTTTTCTTGATTAGCCAAGTCATTAATTTTAAAATCAAATCTTTTTAAAATTGTTTTCAAATCATATCTTTTCAATCAAATCTTTTTAATCACATCTTTTTCAAAATAGTTTTCAATCAAATCTTTTTTATTTCTAATTTCAAAATCTTTTTCAAAAATCACTTGATTTCTTTTCCACTCTTATTTTCGAAAATCAATTAAGTGTTTTTCAAAATGTTTTCAAAATCTTTTACTTAATTTTCGAAAATTACTTCCCTTCTTCTCACATCCTTCTATTTATGGACTAACACTATTCCTTAATGCAAAATTTGAACTCCATCTTCTTTGATAAGTTCGAATTTTCTACCTCTGTCTTCCATTTTTCTTCCTCTGACACCTCAAGGAATCTCTATACTGTGACATAGAGGATTCCATATTTTCTTGTTCTCTTCTCTTTCATATGAGCAGGACCAAAGACAAAGGCATTCTTGTTGAAGCTGACCTTGAGCCTGAAAGGACCTTGAAGCGAAAGCTAAGAAAAGCTAAGGCACAACTCTCTGTAGAGGACCTAACAGAAATCTTCAAAGAAGAAGAACCCATGGCAGCCGAAAACAACAACAATGCAAATAATGCAAGGAAGGTGCTGGGTGACTTTACTGCACCTACTCCCGACTTCTATGGGAGAAGCATCTCTATCCCTGCCATTGGAGCAAACAACTTTGAGCTTAAGCCTCAATTAGTTTCTCTAATGCAACAGAATTGCAAGTTCCATGGACTTCCATTGGAAGATCCTCATCAGTTCTTAGCTGAATTCTTGCAAATCTGTGACACTGTCAAGACTAATGGGGTAGACCCTGAAGTCTACAGACTTATGCTATTCCCTTTTGCTGTAAGAGACAGAGCTAGAATATGGTTGGACTCTCAACCTAAAGAAAGCCTGGACTCTTGGGAAAAGCTAGTCAATGCCTTCTTGGCAAAGTTCTTTCCACCTCAAAAATTGAGTAAGCTTAGAGTGGAAGTCCAAACCTTCAGACAGAAGGATGGTGAGTCCCTCTATGAAGCTTGGGAAAGATACAAACAATTAATCAGAAAGTGTCCCTCAGACATGCTTTCTGAATGGAGCATCATAGGTATTTTCTATGATGGTCTCTCTGAACTATCCAAGATGTCTTTGGATAGCTCTGCTGGAGGATCTCTTCATCTGAAGAAGACACCTACAGAGGCTCAAGAGCTCATTGAAATGGTTGCAAATAACCAATTCATGTACACTTCTGAAAGAAATCCTGTGAACAATGGGACAAGTCAGAAGAAAGGAGTTCTTGAGATTGATACTTTGAATGCCATTTTGGCTCAGAACAAGATATTGACTCAACAAGTCAATTTGACCTCTCAAAGTCTGTCTGGAATGCAAAATGCACCAAGCAGTACTAAGGATGCCTCATCTGAAGAAGAAGCTTATGATCCTGAGAACCCTTCAATGGAAGAGGTGAATTACCTAGGAGATTCCTATGGAAACACCTATAATTCTTCATGGAGAAATCACCCAAATTTCTCATGGAAGAATCAAGAGAAACCTCAACAAGGTTTCAACAACAATAATGGTGGAAGAAACAGGTTTAGCAATAGCAAGCCTTTTCCATCATCTTCTCAGCAACAGACAGAGAATTCTAAGCAGAACCCCTCTGACTTAGCAACCATGGTCTCTGATCTAATCAAAACCACTCAAAGTTTCATGACTGAAACAAGGTCCTCCATTAGAAATTTGGAGGCACAAGTGGGACAGTTGAGTAAGAAAATTACTGAACTCCCTCCAAGTACTCTTCCAAGCAATACAGAAGAAAATCCAAAAGGAGAGTGCAAAGCCATAAACATGGCCGAATTTGGAGAGGAAGGGGAGGAAGTGGACGCCACTGAGGAAGGCCTCAATGGGCGTGCACTGACCTCCAATGCGTTCCCCAATGAGGAACTATGGGAATCTGAGGCTCAAAATGAGACCATAGAGATTCCATTGGACTTACTTCTGCTTTTCATGAGCTCTGATGAGTATTCTTCCTCTGAAGAGGATGAGTATGTCACTGAAGAGCAAGTTGCTAAATACCTTGGAGTAATCATGAAGCTAAATGACAAGTTATTTGGAAATGAGACTTGGGAGACTGAACCTCCTTTGCTCACCAAAGAACTGGATGACTTGTCTAAGCAGAAATTACCTCAAAAGAGACAAGATCCTGGAAAGTTTTCCATACCTTGTACCATAGGCACCATGACCTTCAAGAAGGCCCTGTGTGACTTAAGGTCAAGTGTAAACCTCATGCCTCTCTCTGTAATGGAGAAGCTAGGGATCTTTGAGGTACAAGCTGCAAGAATCTCATTGGAGATGGCAGACAACTCAAGAAAACAAGCTCATGGACTTGTAGAGGATGTTTTGGTGAAGATTGAAGACCATTACATCCCTACTGATTTCATAGTCCTAGAGACTGGGAAGTGCATGGATGAATCCATCATCCTTGGCAGACCCTTCCTAGCCACAGCAAAGGCTGTGATTGATGTTGATGGAGGTGAACTGATCATTCAAGTGAATGAAGAATCCTTTGTGTTTAAGGCTCAAGGATACCCCTCTGTCACCATGGAGAAGAAGCATGAAGAGCTTCTCTCAAATCAGAGACAAACAGAGCCCCCACAGTCAAACTCTAAGTTTGGTGTTGGGAGGCCACAACCAAACTCTAAGTTTGGTGTTGAACCCCCACATTCAAACTCTAAGTTTGGTGTTGGGAGGTTCCAACATTGCTCTGAGTATCTGTGAGGCTCCATGAGAGCCCTCTGTCAAGCTATTGACATTAAAGAAGCGCTTGTTGGGAGGCAACCCAATGATTATATTTTATATATTTTCTTTTGTTATTTTATGTTTTTTGTAGGTTGATGATCATAAGAAGTCACAAAATCCATTGAAAAAGCAAAAACAGAATGAAAAACAGGAAAAAAAACAGCACACCCTGGAGGAAGAACCCACTGGCGTTTAAACGCCAGTGAGGCTAGCAATTGGGCGTTTAACGCCCAGTCTGGCACCATTCTGGGCGTTTAACGCCAGAAAGGGGCACCAGACTGGCGTTAAACGCCAGAAAAGGGCAAGAACCTGGCGTTAAACGCCAGGAATGGGCACCAGCCCGGCGTTTAACGCCAGAATTGGCTCAAAACGTGTTTTTGAATGCCATTTGGTGCAGGGATGACTTTTCCTTGACACCTAAGGATCTGTGGACCCCGCAGGATCCCCATCAACACCCCACCACCCTCTTTCTTCTTCACCCATTCACCAATCACCTCAATACCTCTTCCCCAAAACCCTTCACCCATCAAAACCCATCTTTCTCTTCACCACTCATACCCTAAACACCACTTCTTCCCCCATACATGGCCGAACACAAAGCCATTCCCTTCTTCCTCCATTTTCTTCTTCTTCTCCTCCCTTCTTTCTTCTTTTGCTCGAGGACGAGCAAACCTTTTAAGTTTGGTGTGGTAAAAGCATTGCTTTTTGTTTTCCATAACCATTTATGGCATCTAAGGCCGGAGAAACCTCTAGAAAGAGGAAAGGAAAGGCAAAAGCTTCCACCTCCGAGTCATGGGAGATGGAGAGATTCATCTCAAGGGTGCATCAAGACCACTTCTATGAAGTTGTGGCCATGAAGAAGGGTCAACTTTGAT
The DNA here is from genome assembly GCF_014773155.1 of Arachis stenosperma. Lineage (NCBI taxonomy): Eukaryota > Viridiplantae > Streptophyta > Magnoliopsida > Fabales > Fabaceae > Arachis > Arachis stenosperma. Next base: position 15,483,204 of record NC_080377.1, read on the forward strand.
CAAAGGTTGGACCAAGTCCTCATAGATATCTGTGAAAAGGGCGCCCAATGGAAGAGAAACTCAAAAGGGAAGCCGGTTCAACTGAGAAGGCATGACCTCAAGCCCATCACTAAGAAAAGGATGGAGCAAACAAGAGACCCTTCTCATCAAGAGATCCCTGAGATGCCTCAAGGGATGCACTTTCCTCCACAAGACTATTGGGAGCAACTAAACACCTCCCTAGGAGAATTGAGTTCCAAACATGGGACAACTAAGAGAGGAGCAACAAAGACAAGGAAGAGACATTGAGGAGATCAAGCACTCCATAAGACCTTCAAGAGGAAGAACAAGCCGCCATCACTAAGGTGGACCCGTTCTTTAATCTCCTTATTCTTTATTTTCTTGTTTTTCAAAATTTTCATGCTTATATTTGTCTATGTTTGTGTCTTATGATCATTATTGTCTTAGTGTCTATGCCTTAAAGCTATGAATATGAATCCATCACCTTTCTTAAATGAAAACTGTTTTTATTACAAAAGAACAAGAAGTACAGGATTTCGAATTCATCTTTAAAACTAGCTTAATTAGTTTGATGTGGTGACAATTCTTTTTGTCTTCTGAATGTATGCTTGAACAGTGCATATGTCTTTTGAATTTGTTGTTCATGAATGTTAAAATTGTTAGCTCTTGAAAGAATGATGAGAAAGGAGACATGTTACTGAGGATCTGAAAAATCATAAAAATGATTCTTGAAGCAAGAAAAAGCAGTGAATACAAAAAAAAAAAAAAACAAAAAAAGGGGAGAAAAAGAAAAAGAAAGAAAAAGAAAGAAATAAAGTTGTGATCCAAGGCAATAAAAGTGTGCTTAAGAACCCTGGACACCTCTAATTGGGGACTTTAGCAAAGCTGAGTCACAATCTGAAAAGGTTCACCCAATTATGTGTCTGTGGCATGTATGTATCCGGTGGTAATACTGGAAGACAAAGTGCTTTAGGCCACGGCCAAGACTCAATAAGTAGCTGTGTTCAAGAATCATCATACTTAACTAGGAGAATCAATAACACTATCTGGATTCTGAGTTCCTAAAGAAGCCAATCATTCTGAATTTCAAAGGATAGAGTGAGATGCCAAAACTATTCGGAGGCAAAAAGCTACTAGTCCCACTCATCTAATTTGGAGCTTAGTTTCATTGATAATTTGGAGTCTATAGTATATTCTCTTCTTTTTATCTTATTTGATTTTCAGTTGCTTGGGGACAAGCAACAATTTAAGTTTGGTGTTGTGATGAGCGGATAATTTATACGCTTTTTGGCATTGTTTTTAGTATGTTTTTAGTATATTTAGTTGAGTTTTTAGTATATTTTTATTAGTTTTTAGTTAAAATTCACTTTTCTGGACTTTACTATGAGTTTGTGTGTTTTTCTGTGATTTCAGGTATTTTCTGGCTGAAATTGAGGGATCTGAGCAAAAATCTGATTCAGAGACTCAAAAGGACTGCAGATGCTGTTGGATTCTGACCTCCCTGCACTCGAAATGGATTTTCTGGAGCTACAGAAGCCCAATTGGCGCGCTCTCAACGGCGTTGGAAAGTAGACATCCTGGGCTTTCCAGCAATATATGATAGTCCATACTTTGCCCAAGATTTGATGGCCCAAACCGGCGTTCAAAGTCACCCTCAAGAAATTCCAGCGTTAAACGCCGGAACTGGCACCTAAATGGGAGTTAAACGCCCAAATTGGCATAAAAGCTGGCGTTTAACTCCAAGAAGAGTCTCTACACGAAAATGCTTCATTTGCTCAGCCCAAGCACACACCAAGTGGGCCCGGAAGTGGATTTTTATGTCATTTACTCATCTTTGTAAACCTTAGGCTACTAGTTTTCTATAAGTAGGACCTTTTTCTATTGTATTTTCATCTTTTGATCATGCTTTGATGATTAAACCCTCTTTGGGGGAGGCTGGCCATTCGGCCATGCCTAGACCTTGTTCTTATGTATTTTCAACGGTGGAGTTTCTACACACCATAGATTAAGGTGTGGAGCTCTGCTGTACCTCGAGTATTAATACAATTACTATTGTTCTTCTATTCAATTCCGCTTGTTCTTTGTCCAAGATATCACTTGTTCTTCAACTTGATGAAGGTGATGATCCGTGACACTCATCATCATTCTCACTCATGAACAAAGTGACTGACAACCACTCTTGTTCTACAAGCATCTGAGGCTTAGTGAATATCTCTTGGATTCTTTAACCGGAATCTTCGTGGTATAGGCGAGAACTGATGGCGGCATTCAAGAGAATCCGGAAGGTCTAACCTTGTCTGTGGTATTCTGAGTAGGATTCAATGATTGAATGACTGTGACGTGCTTCAAACTCCTGAGGGCGGGGCGTTAGTGACAGACGCAAAAGAATCACTGGATTCTATTCCGGCCTGATTGAGAACCGACAGATGGATAGCCGTGCCGTGACAGGGTGCGTTGAACATTTCCAATGAGAGGATGGGAGGTAGCCACTGACAACGGTGAAACCCTTGCATAAGCTTGCCATGGAAAGGAGTAAGAAGGATTGGATGAAGACAGTAGGAAAGCAGAGAGACGGAAGGGAAGGCATCTTCATACGCTTGTCTGAAGCTCTCACCAATGATATACATAAGTATCTCTATCTTTATCTTTATGCTTTATTCGTTTATCACTATACCCATTTGAGTCTGCCTAACTGAGATTTACAAGGTGACCATAGCTTGCTTCATACCAACAATCTCCGTGGGATCGACCCTTACTCGCATAAGGTATTACTTGGACGACCCAGTGCACTTGCTGGTTAGTTGTGCGAAGTTGTAGTGATCACAATTTCGTGCACCATCTACTCTCTAATGATGAGCCTTTAAGTTTTAAAGAAGCTGTCAAAGATGAGAAATGGATACAAGCTATGGAGGAAGAAATTCAAGCAATTGAGAAGAACAACACTTGGGAACTTGCATTACTTCCAAGTGGTCATCAGGCTATTGGAATCAAATAGGTTTACAAAGTTAAGAAGAACTCTAAAGGTGATGTAGAAAGGTATAAGGCAAGACTCGTTACAAAAGGGTATAAGCAAAAGCAAGGAATAGATTATGATGAGGTGTTTGCTCCAGTTGCTCGCTTGGAGACTATAAGGCTATTGTTGTCACTTGCAGCACAGAACAACTAGAAAATCCATCAAATGGATGTGAAGTTTGCTTTTGTGAACGGTAATCTTCTAAAAGAAGTTTATATTGAACAACCTTTGGGTTTTGTTGTTGAGGGTTGTGAAGATAAAGTGTTAAGGCTTAAAAAGGCTTTATATGGACTGAAGCAAGCTCCAAGAGCTTGGAATAATCGTCTTGATACGTATTTTTAAGATAATGGTTTCACAAGGTGCATTCATGAATATGCACTATGTGAAAGAGGAAAGAGAAAATTTGTTATTTGTTTGTGTCTATGTGGATGATCTTATATTCACAGGAAACAATCAAATAATGTTTGAAGAATTTAAGAAAGTAATGGCTCAAGAATTTGAGATGAGTGATATGGGACTAATGTCTTATTATCTGAGAATTGAAGTGAAACAAATGGAGGATAGAATTTTCATCTCACAAGAGGTTTATGCAAGAGAGCTATTGAAGAAACTTAACATGCTAGACTGTAATCCTACCAATACACCTATGGAGTGTGAAGTCAAACTTTCTAAAGAGAAAAAAGGTGTAAGAAAAGTTGATCAAACATTATTCAGAAGTCTCGTGGGGAGTTTAAGGTATTTGACCTATACCAGACCTCGCATTTTATTTTCAGTTGGGTTAGTTAGTCGTTACATGGAGAATCCAACAGAAACCCATATGAAGGCAGCCAAGAGAATTCTTCGCTATCTTAGAGGCACTCTTGAGTATGGTGTGTTTTATTCAGTTTCAGATGAATTCAAATTAATGGGCTATTGCGATAGTGATTATGTTGGGGATATTGACGACAGGAAGAGTACTACTGGATTTGTTTTCTTTCTAGGAAATAATGCAATTTCTTGGTGTTCAAAGAAACAACCTATAGTCACTCTTTCAACTTGTGAAGCTGAATATGTTGTTACCACTGTCTATGCATGTCATGCAATTTGGCTAAAAATACTACTAAAAAAATTTCATTTTGAGCAAGCTGAATCCACCAAGATCATGATGGAAAATAAGTCGGTGATTGCCCTAGCAAAGAATCCAGTATTTCATGATAGAAGCAAGCACATAGAAACAAAGTATCATTTCATTTGACAATGTATTGAGAACATGCATGTGGAGGTTGAGTATATGAAATCACTTGATCAAGTTGCTGATATTTTCACAAAACCTCTGAAAAAAAATGCTTTTCAAAAGTTAAGGATTATGATTGGAGTCAAAAAATTATCAAGTTTAAGGGAGAATATTAAAAATAAACTTGATGGTTAGAATTTAAGAATGACTAGAAATCACAGTTTGAATAAGTTGTCTATATTTAGTTTTAATTTAAATCATTTGTTTATTAGGATGTATTAAGTTTAGACGTCAAAGAAAGGTATAAATACATATGTAATTATTTCATAAATAACAACACACAAATACATTCAATACATTCCTCTTTATTCTATATTTTTCGTGAGTGTGTGCCTTATTTTTTAATTTTTCAACAGAAAAAGGAACAAAGATAGAAGAAGAGGATTTCACAAGAATTCCTACATGGGTGCAACTTTGGGGAATGCCTGAGAATTGCAAAACTACTGAGGCTACAACCAAGATAGTAAAAACGATTGGTGAAATTTTGGAGGTGGCAACTTTCAATATGAGAGAAAAAGATGGACGAATCATGAAGTCATAATTGAACTTTACATAACCAAATCCCTTAAACAATCAATCAAAGTTTCAGGCTCAACAACCCAACCTTTGTTATTCAACTTAGATATGAACGTCTAGGAACTTACTGCACATTCTGCGGATACATTGGCCATGAATAAAATTGCAGTAATTATCTGGAGGCTTCAACTAATCAACAACATCCTAAAATGAAATAGAGCAAGGAATTAAAAGTTGATCAAATAGGGTGGAAAGCTGAAGAATTAAAAGAGAATACTAACCCAAACTCAAGAAGAAAGATGGATGAAGGTGCCCAACATATATAGAAGAAAATCAACACTATTTAACTTACTAAAATCATTTTTCAAATTATTTGTTAGTGAATCCCATCATCCAAAATATCCACACACCCCAGATACAAATTATCAAAACTTTTCAATCACCATCTACCAAACCGAACCCAATTCTATAGCACCATATCAGCATCAAACTATCCAAGATACCCAAACTGAAAACTAAAACCCCATTCACATAACCCGATCCATGAAACAGCAAAGTACCCATCACAAATACATCCACTCGGCGGTAATAACACCCTCCACCTGAGGAGAATGATTCGACGATGAGTTTGAGCTCATGAGTTAGTGGAGTGGGATGGTGGCTAGGACGTTGGGTTACGTTTTTTCAATTTTTAAAGAGAAAAATGGGTGGTAAGGATTTTTTATCTTTGAATTTTTTTAAATAAAAAAATTAATCCAATAAATCGACCGATTCGATCTGATTTTCAGAATCATGATTAAAAAAATAGAAGAATATATATAATTGTTTGGCATATGTAAATGAAGTATTAATAATTTATCAATGCGTCATTGATATGTTAATCCATAAGAAAAGGAATAAGAAAATAATTACCTTACCTAACATTAACAGAAAATGCTAGATTTCAAAGTCTTGGAATCAAATACCATGTTGCAAATTCATTAGAGGTAGAGTAAAGAAAAAAATACATGGCGAAATAAAACATAAATTATTTTTTTTATAGAACTCTTTTTGGTGTATTGGCTGAATATTGGTGAAGGAGGTGTTTTGTTGAAGTGTGGTGACAGATTCAACACGCCGGAAGCGTGGTGCCTGAACTCGTCAGTGGTGTATCAGCACCCTGTCAACACGCAGGGGGCGTGGTGATGTGGCGAGCAAAGATGGATGGCAGTCCACTGCCAACACGCCGGGGGCGTGGTGCTGTGAAACCCGTGAAGCGGTGCAAGTTTTTGTTGAGTTCCAATGTTGCAGCAGCAGCACGGAAAGGGGGCGTGTTGCAGGCCTGCCTGCATGCAGGGAACAACCCCCCACTCCGATAACTAGCGAGCAACCCTCAATCCTTTATAAATTCAATCTTCTTTCCTTCCATTGAAGCACACAAAAAGAGTGTTGAAGCAAGGAACCGAGAGAGAAAAAAAAGTGTATGAGGAGAAGCGTGTAGCTTGAAAGAAGAAAAAAATTATACGGCGCAGTAGTGAAGAAAGTATTGGTAGCAGTAGTGATAGTAGTGTGTAGTGTAAGTATTGGTTTAGAAAAAAAAATTTTTTTTGAAAAAAAAAATATTAGTTTGTAGTGATTAAAAAATGGTACGTAATTATACGGCGCTCGAAGAACATATTATCAATTATTTGGATCATTCAATTTATGTAAGTTGACCAACTTTATTTTTTTATCTATTTAAATTTTTTAAATTTTGTTTTTTTATCTATTTAAATTTTTTAAATTTTGGATTATCCAGCCGCAGCGGGCATTCGTGGTTGTTGACGAGTACAACCCTGGTGCATCTGCTCTGGCAGAGGCAAGTGGGTCGGCCGCTCCGGCAGAGACAGGTGGGTCGGTAGCTTCGGGTGTGGATGACTCAGTTCGAGGTCACCCGTATGACTCAGGTGGGTTGGTAGCTCCGGGTGGGTCATCGCCGGCTTCATAAGTAGTTTCGAAGTCCTCTTCGTTGTCACTATTCATTCCATTGTACACTGTAGCTCTATCATCCTCTATATCTAAATCATTTTGAATCCCTTCTGCCTCTACGTTTTCAAATTCAACATACAGCTCAATTTGTGGCTGTCGCATCTGAGCCTGCCGGTGCATTTGGAACATATTCTACATACTCGTTTCATCAGTGATCGGCATGATATCAAACTGTATTAGACCACCAAAAACTATAACAGGATTTCGGTACAGAATTCTGCTCACTCTCGTTAACATTTCGTTCTCCGTGCTTTGACAGAGACTACTCTAAAGCTCAATTCACATCATGGTGCATGGAACCACAAATGAAAATGGATTCTTACACACAAATCTCACTCTCTCATGAGTATTTCGTATTATCTCACTGTTGCGATACACTACCAAATTTACAGTACCCTTCATTACACTACTAACACTCAAAGACCACTCAAAGCACACTCTTCTTCGGAATGAAAATGGTACCGAGTTTTGTCTTATATAGAGGTGAGCAGTGCTGCTAGTTTCAACCAACTAGGCATCGCCACTTGTCAGCATGCCCCTTGCGTGCTGACTCAGCACGCCCCACAGGTGCTGCCTAGTTCAACTAACTAGGCTTCACCATGTCAGCACGCCCCTTGTGTACTGACTCAGCACGCCCCCCACGTGCTGCTAGCTTCAGCCAACCAATCATCGCCACGTGTCTTCCATGCCCCTTGCGTGATGTATGTAACACGCCCCTTATGTGTTAGACCTCTCATCTGACACGTCCACCAAAGTGTAAATATACTTCCTACATCCATTTCTAACCAAAACACCACCTTTTACTCCATAACAAAATTTTTGAGCCGAAATAAAAATTATGAATAATAGTAAAGTGTTGCCATTGTTTATTTGTTTATTTGAGCATCATAGAAAATGGTCCTAGATTTTGATACAATATGTTATTGTAATGCATTTAAGTTAGATCTCTCATAGCATCTTTGAGCAGGTTTGTAACAAAAATTTGCTTTTTTCTTATCGATTATTTTTTTTAAAGCGATTTCAGGAACTCTCACTTGTAAAATTTGCAAAATAATTTGCATTATATTTTTCGCATCACGAAAAGCAAGCCACTGAAATAAGTAGATTATTTCTCCAAGAAAATCATTTAAAAAAAACCAATTCACGGTATAAAAAATCTAACTTTATTTTGAAAAAAGATGATAGTCCGAAAAGATATTTGAGAATGATGAAAGATTTGAGAATATGTTTTGTTTAAATAAAGATGTCAAAAACATCTACTCAAATATAGATAATATTTTATAACATATTTAGGGATGTCAATAGATAGAATAGAGTTTGAACTCAATCCTAATTTTATCCTACCTACACGATTAAGAATATGTTCCAACTCTAATTTTACTTATTCTCAATCCATAAATATTTGACTCTATCTCCACGTTAGCAAAAAAATATATTATTATATAATTTAATGAGTATATTAAAAATTAAATAAAATATATTTTTTGTATCTAATACTTTTAAAATTTTTTAAAATTATCCCTAACATTTAATTTGATTCAATTATATTATATGTTTAACGTTTATAATGGTTTTATGTTTACTCCTATTATTAAATTTTTTATAATAAAAAATTAGTTAAATTTTTTTTATTCTGATTTCAATCTTAATTTAATTTCAGCCTCCAACTCAAATCTAATCTCCCATCACAGTCACTATCACTGTCACTATCATCAATATCATTCATCCATCCACCATTAACATCTAACCCTAAATCCATTGTTCAAAAGTAAAATATATTTTTTTATATAAAAACAATTATAAAATCTTGGTTGATTATCCAAAAATATAATTCTAAAGGAAAAGTATAAGCTAATACAATTTTTCAGCGACTGAATTCATGATTTTTTCCTCAAAATTAGAGACTTCTATTTATATATCTATTAAGGGATAAAATAAAAATGTAGTAAAGAGAGACAAAACAAAAGAAGAGAAGGGAGCTCCCGATTCTCTTTGCAGAGCAAATAGAAACCTAATCTCAAAAAGGAGAATTGAAGAAAATGAAGAAAATAAGGGGGGAGATTGATCCACAATGGAGCCAAGGCTCTGGGTCTTGCTAAAGAGACTATGAATCTTGAAGAAGAGCTTGCCGACACTCCAAATCAAAGTTGAGAATTTCAAAAATGCACTTCCAGATGTTTCACGTGGTGATGGCCAAGAGCTGAAGTAGATTTGTTCCATTTAAGGTACACCATTTAATAGTGTGGGAATAAGCTTGATTAAATTCAGCAAGAGCTCTTTAATCACTGTGATATGTTCAGCCCAAATAGATTCTTAATTTGCTTGTGTATGATTAAACCTTGTTACCTTATGAAAGAATGAACGAATTACGACTTAATTTGTTTGTTGTGCTTGTCATTTGAGTTTAATTAAACACAATGGGAAGGGGAAAGGCCTTAGTTTGCTTGTGTTTTGCTTGCCATTTAGGTTCACTAATCCATATTCATTAAGTGCTCTGTAATAAGTGCCTCGCGTGTAATTGTTTGCTGTTCCCGATTTATCTTTTGTTTCTTTTTGGATCTTGGATATTCGACATTTCAATTGCTTAACAACTCATAACATGTGTGCTGTGTAAAAGTATTTGCTGCATCTTTACAGGTTATTCCCTTGAAATTTCTTGCTTTCCTTTGATCAGTTGTTGCACTAAATTTGGAACTTAATCAGAATTTAGAATTGTCAATATTTGAAGAAAATTGCCAAGTCTTATCACATTGTTCTCTATGTTTGGACAATACAATCAGCATAAACATACTACATAAGAGGAATATGGATGGATCAGTTTGGCCCTTGATTTGCTTGTGAATCTTGATTTGCAGTTGTTACCTCTGATTCAATACCACATTTCTGGCTTGATTTTCTAGCAATGATACAAAGGAAACACTATTTGGATTTCTCACATACTCTTCCAACAAAGATCACACCATTTGCAGTATTTTGAAAAAAAAAGTTTCTCCTTTTTTTAGCTTGAAGGACTCTCCTTTTATAGAAAAAATGTGCATAGTTGAAAGAATGTTATATCCTTTCTGTTGATAATGTTCGTGACTGAGAAAGTTAGACCTTTTTTGCACTCTTCTTCCCTTCAAGTAGGAACATGTAATGAAAGAATTTGAAATAATTAAGTTATTGAGAAGGAAGAGTTGTTCAGCTCTACTTCCTTTATATAGAATACTACTAATCCTAGGTTTGCTATTGTTACTTGATTGCATGTTGCTGATTATCAATTTTTTATTGCATATGAACGTAATGGCATTTCTGCCCCGCTATATTCGCTGCATGACAGTATCTTTTCTGATCGTCGGCCACCTTCTTCAACTTTAACGCATCAAAATATAACTCATTTTAAAGTGAAATACAATTCAATTACCACTACTTGTCTGTCGTACAATTCATAAACTCTCAAAGGACTTGTACAACACTTTTAGATAGAAATATTAAAGAAAAGTCTTTGTTCAAAATTAAATTGCAATGACTAACACCACCTACTGCTACTATTACAGGTGATAAATCTTGCTTCATTGAATATTACCTCCATGCCTGAGGTTCCAATATCCCTGGTATGAAGGAAAAAAAAAAATTATATTAACATATAGAAGTATATAGTAGATATATATAGTAAGAATAAAGTTCAGAACAGCTACTCTACTTTGTGGAACTAAGACACTTTGGTTCCAAACTGTATAAAATATATTGGATTATGAGAAAGTGAGTGACACACATAAATTATGGTAAAATACTTACTGGTCGAAGTACCTCCCAAATCTTGTAAAAGAATGTGATTAAGCCTTGATCTCCAAAATTTAGATGTATTTACACTAAAACTGCATTGCACAAGGAAAATATATTTTATTTCATACAATCCATGAATTTTAGAGATTTATGAGGAAAATGATGCATCGCAGTCGTCATACTTAATGCTAATTGACCATACTTGATGAACCTGATGAATTAACATCTAGTTTCTGCAGAAAAAATAAAGATTGATAGCTACATGAGAAAAGACTGGTGAAATGAAATAATAATGCATTTTCAAAGTTTATTTTGCGGACAGATCCTAAGGTAAATTATATAATTTCTAATAACGTGTGTGCGCGCAATGAATTTTCTGTAGGTGAAATATAATAATTGGTTTATATGGAGCTCTCTTCTCTGTCATAGACACATGTTAGTTCCCTAAGCTAATCCTTAGCATTGCTTTAAGCCTTTAGATATTGTTATAACATTTTTGATAAGTTATCTTTGTTAATGTTTATGACATAATCTTTGAAGTTAGGTGGTTTCTTGCATTCATGGTTTCTGAACAATAAACAAATAAATAATGGAAAAAGAAGGGTAGGTGCTGCGTCGTTGCTTTGGACTATTGAAGTGAGCTTATTCTAAACCCTTCCTCTTCTCCGGATCCGCCGTGCTCCACCCTCCTCTTCTCCATTCCGCTGCGCTCCACCCTCCGCTGCTCCAAAATCCCTCTCCCTCATATTCTGCCACTTCTCCGCATTGTAAACATAAAACTGCCTCCAGCTTCTGCGCGTTACATTCTTGCTCCTTCTCCTTCATACTCTGCTCGTTCGAAGACCATCGAAGGTTAGTCAATTTTTCTTGCTTTCTCTTTTTGTTTTTAATCTGTTGTTTATAAAAGGAAAATGTGATTTGGTTAATTTAGTTTTTAATGTGTTCAGCATGATTTAGTTAACAACAATTAGTTAATTTTGTGTGTGTTTGTGAGCTCTGATCTCTTATGATGCTATGTACGTAATGTAGTTGACTAATTGCTTGGTTCTGAATTTATGATGAGACTTGAGTTTGCCATTTTGTTAAACGGGAGACTTAAATTTGTTGAATGGGAAGCTTGCTAATTACTAATTTAGTTATGCTGCTGACTGCTGATTTTGGGTGCATTTGCTAATTGTGAATTTGTTAAATGGAAAGCTTGTTAATTTTTGTGTGTTTGCTATTTAGTTCTACTTTATGTAACTTCATATCTTGCAAAATTAATCTTCCAATAGTTCTAGTTCCATGAATGACTGAATAATATCATGAAAATATATCTAACATGATGAGAGAGATTTGAATGATAACAGCAAAATATAATGATGTAATCTGAGTTATAGAACATTCATGTTTAAAGTACCAAAAGTATTGCCACAAAAAACCGTCATAGATAATCATATGTAAGTTAACAAGTGACACAGTATGAGATCTGAGGGCTATGAATGTATTTTTCTCTTGTAGAAATGATAATTGGGATGTATGCTTAGTAGGGAGGGGGCACTGGTATCTTAAATCAGTGTTGTTAGCTTGATTTAATTGGAAATTGTAGGGTCCTGACATTTTGACAGGAGATGGGAATGATGCTGGCTACTATGCATTGTGCATATTGGAAATCTCAGCTTTGTTGGCATTTGGAACTGCTTTATATTCCTGCATTGCTCTTTGTGGTGCTTGGCTAGGCTCTAGTTAGGATATAAATAACCATTTTCTAATTGTACAGTGGACAAGTATATCGTTGGAACAGGTTGATAATGTAGTCTTATTCTAATTAGAGTATCAAGTGTTGAAAAGAAAGAAAGAAAGAAAGGAAGTGATCAAACAAGTGACACAGAAAAATGTGGTAATAATAGTATTAAATAATATTGTGTATGTTACTTATTAATATATGTTTCATATTTTCATTTTATATGCATATTTTTATTTATTTATTATTTTATTATAAAATGGTTTTCCCGGTTGAACTGGTTGAAGCAGTAAACCAGTAATTAAAATGGTTCGATGACCGGTCGGTTTTCAGAACCTTGAATTCCATATACTTCCACTTTCAATTGATTATTCTACTGATATTTACTTTAATCTTCTTTTGTAAGGGTCGAATTTGATTGGATCCATTCAAGTGTTGCCACAGCACCACCACCACCGTCACTACCTCTGTTTCTTGCTTAATCTAAATCTTCCAATCTCAAATCTCAAACCCCAATAATTTCATCGAAGTCTCAATCTTTTCCCTTTTCCACAACAACCCCACTTCTCCATTTCTTCTTTACGAGCTACGATGTCAATGTTTCTGCATCAAAGAAGCTTGCACAATGCCTTTTCGAACCCATTTGCCGCTCCACCACCTTCCTCGGCCAATTCCAAGAGACCCATCTCCATCTTCACCCCAACAACACTCTTGGTGCTCCTTTGCCTCGTCATGGTGGTGGGTGTCTTCAGCCCCTGGGTCAATATCCCCCATGGAATCTTCTCAGTTTCCAAGCCTGCTGTTTCAAAGTGGAACTCATACACATTGGACCAAGCTCTCTCCTTTGTGGGCAAAAATGGAACTGTCATAGTTTGCATTGTGAGTCAGCCTTACTTGCCGTTTCTCAACAACTGGTTGATCAGTATCACAAGGCAGAACCGCCAGGGTATGGTTCTTGTCATTGCTGAGGACTATGCTTCACTCTATAAGGTTAATGAGCGTTGGCCTGGTCATGCTGTTCTTATTCCACCTGTGCTTGATGCTGAATCTGCTCATAAGTTTGGATCTAAGGTTTGTATGTATGCTCTTACGTTATTAGTAACTGAAATTTAGTTGTTTTAATGTGTTTTGGAGTTTAGGCCTGAATTGAATTGGGCTTTCATTTAGTAATATATGGATCATGATTTATTATAGTTTGCTTTACCAGTTATTAGAAATTGACCTTATTAATCGAATACTCTCTTAGTTATGTGCATGGCTCAAACATGCTTAGTGCTTGTTTGGGTGCCATTAAGTTGATAGAAAAAATATTTTATTTTTTATTTTTTAGCGTGTTTGGTAAATTTCTAGTAGTAAAAGCACTAGAAAAATAAAAAAATATCTTTTTTGAGAAGCTACAAGTTACATTTTTCTTAAAAGATCTTTTTTCCTTAAAAAAAATGTTTTTCACATAATAAATAAAAAAAGTACTTTTATATTGTTATATCCAAACATAATTGATAGATAAAAAGATCTTTTTGTATGAGATATCCAAACATAAAATTACTTTTACTTTTCTATAAGATTCTTTAAAAAAAGATAACTCGAAAAGAGATATTTTCTTAGAAGCTCACCCAAACAAACCCTTAGTTATATTTCATACCCTTATACAAGGATGAACCTCAATTGTATTGCTTACCTTGTCCCAGTAAATTTTCATATTCTTTACCTTCTATCTATATTATCTTTTCTCTTATAAACATGTTTCTCAACGTTTGGTTACTTTAATTCTTGTTATTGTATTGGATGCATCTCGGAAATTATCACACATATATCTTGTCCTTTGTGTTACTCTTCATGCTTATGTTATGTCTGAAGTGTTATTAATTATCTTGATCTATTTATTTTCTGAATGTGTTTCTGAATTTTAGAATCTGTTCTTGTTTATTTTCACTGGCTAGGGTTTTTTCAACTTCACGGCCAGAAGGCCTAGCCATCTTCTGAAGATTTTACAGCTCGGATATAGTGTAATGTACAATGATGTTGATATGGTCTGGTTGGGGGATCCATTGCTTCAGTTAGAAGGGAGTCATGATGTGTACTTTACAGATGATATGATTCCGGTAAGTATGATGATATATGTATATATGCTACGGTTTAGTGCTTTTCTTTTTCATTCTTGGTATTACAGACTTTTTTATTTTCTTTTTGTTACCTTGTGAGATCAGATCAAACCATTAAACCATTCTCATGCTTTACCGCCACCAGGAAAAAAGGGCCGCCCTTACATATGCAGTTGCATGATTTTCCTTCGCCCTACAGACGGAGCAAAGCTAGTCTTGAGAAAGTGGATCGAGGAACTTCAGAATCAACCATGGTCTAGAACCCAGAAATCAAATGATCAACCTGCTTTTAACTGGGCTTTGATGAAGACAGCTAAAGAGGTTTGTCCCTTTTTTTTCTCTTTTTATTCTCTTCCAGTGTGGATAACTTCTATACCTTAAATATACCAATATATGACCGAAGCTTATTTATGGCATCATGGTAGTGTACTACATGATTTATGGTCAGTTACAAGGGAGACCTTCAATTCAGAAAACAGGAAAATGTCAATTGTTCTGATATTTGTACTAATTGCTTGATCTCAAGTTTGTTATATAACCAGTTTATTCTTTATAACATGTAAGAGGCTGAATATGTTCTTTTTCATGATTCATTTCCATGACTCCCTACAGGTGGATTTATACTTGTTGCCGCAGGCAGCTTTTCCTACAGGTGGGTTATATTTCAAGAACAAGACATGGGTTAAGGAAACTAAAGGAAAGCATGTGATCATTCACAATAACTATATAGTAGGTTTTGAGAAGAAGATAAAGCGATTTCGCGACTATGGCCTCTGGTTGGTGGATGATCATGCTGACGAATCCCCGCTTGGTAGAATATGACCCTTGGATGTCTCGAGTTTATCGTCGGATTTTGTTAGAGCATTTATTTTCGGAAATTAGAACATGGTTTCTGCCAATTCATTCATCCGCCTATCTGGTAGAGGCTTGATGAAGACATCCGAACTCTTGCTATCAACATGTGCTGCACCCATACCAGCCGCCAAGCGATTCCTTGGCAGATAGTTTGTGTTTCATTTTTGTGCGGAAAAAGGTGCTTCAAAGATGCTGGATTGTATTACAAGTCCATAGAAGAGAAGGATAGAATTTATTTGGTTCTTGTAGTTGGACTACAAATGCTACTTAAAATAATAGTTATAAGAGAAATTATAGGAAATGAATTTTTAATTAACCAATATTAGCAAGTAAATGGACAAGTATATATGAAAGAGTTTAGGATAGAAAAAAGTACACAAGATTCATATATATTGAGTTACACTTGAAATGGTTTTTTTTTTATCGGCAAAAATGTCTATGTCGTCAGCAGATTTGTGAGGCTTATGGTATATTTTTATATTTTTGTCCATTAAAAATAATCTTTTTAATGTATTTGATATTTATAAATTTTGATGTGTATTTTTGTCTACTTTAAAGTCTTTTGTGTGTATTTTTATTTATTTATTCAATATTAGTCAATTTTGTTTTAAGATTTATAATTTAGAATTTGGTTGGAAGTTTGGTTTAAGTGGCATATTATATGCTTTTCAACAACTACATCCGGTTCAAATTTTACTCGGGGAAAAAAGAACCATATAGTGTAGTGTGTGAGAGTGTTGTCTGGGTGTGTTGTGTTATAAAAGACAAAAAAAAGTCTAAAATTAAGGTTTTAAGATTTATGATTTATAGTCTAAAATTAAGATAAATAAAATAATTTTAAAAAAATTGGTTAATATTAACTAAAAAAACTTTCCAGTATTATTCCAATAATAAATTTTCATCTTCCAAAGATACAAAACTAAATTTTTAGTTGATAAAAATGAAAAACATTAGTTTTAAGCCCATAAAAATAAATAACACTGGCTAAATATTAGTTGAAAAAGAAAAATAGTTTTCAAGTAAGAAATACTCAAATAGACAACTTAAAATTTAAGAATCCCATCTTATTAGACAATTGATATTTTGTTTTCCTATTCGCTACTAAATTTAATTACATGTATAAAAATGATATCATAGATCTATAAAGTCATTGTAACTCAAGTGTAGAGTTCAGTTGCTAAATCCAATATACTTTTCAGATCTATTTTTCTTTTGGTGTACCTTGTGAAAATTATGAAAAAGTGAATGAAAAAGTGAAAGAGTTGAAAGCAATTGAAAGAAAGAGAGAGCAGAGATTAATTTTTGAGATGAATAATATTGATCTAAAATTGTTGTAGAGTGATCCTTTATTTACACTAAAGGTTTTATATTTATAGTGATAACATGCTCTATGTAATTTCACTAGTGTCTATATTCTCTACACCCCCCTCAAACTAAGGGTGGGATTTGGTTGCACCCTTAGTTTTGTCCATGAACACAGTAAATGAGGGAGCTGGTAATGGTTTCGTCAAAATATTAGCGACTTGAGCATGAGAAGGTATGTGAACAATGTTTAGCAATCCTCTTTGAACATGATCACGAACGAAATGGAGATCAACCTCGAAGTGCTTGCTTCTGCTATGCATAACTGGGTTTGCAGCAAGAAGAACAATACCTAAATTGTCACAAAACAAAGTAGGAGCAACTGGAGAAGTAACACGAATTTCTCGTAGAAGCTTTTGAACTAAAACTAACTCAACTGCTGTATTTGCCAGGCAACAGTACTCTGCCTTAGTAGATGAACGACTTACAGCTTTTTGCTTCGGCTGCTCCAAAAGATTGGATTGCACCCAAGGTAAATACAGTAGCCACTTGTTGAACGTCGATCATCAAGGTCCGTGGCCCAATTGGCATCTGAAAAGGCAAGAAGGGGAAGATAAGAGGATTTAGAAAATTGAATACCATAATTAATCTTACCTGAGAGATAACGCAAAATGCGTTTGACTGCCTCCCAATGATGAATCATGGGTGAATGCATGAATTTACTAACTTTGTTGACTGAATATGCAATTTCAGGATGAGTGAGAGTTGCATATTGAAGACCTCCTACTATTGATCGATAGAGACTAGGATTATCAAAGGAATTTGAACCCTGCAGTGTTAGTTTTTCAGAAGAAAGCATAGGTGTGGGCATTGAATGTGACTTATCCATGGATGCCTTTTTAAGAAGATCACAAATATAGGTAGTTTGTGAGATATGTAAGTCTCCTGAAGGCAAAAAATTAAATTGCATGCCTAAAAAATAATGCATTGTCCCTAAGTCTTTTAAAGAGAATATTTGATTCAATTGAGAGATAATAGACTCTATTTCAGATTTATCATTACCTGTGATGACTATGTCATCAACATAAGTAAGAAGAAAAAGAGTAGAAGAAGTTGTAAAACGAACAAATAAGGAAGGATCAGATGAAGTATTTCGAAAACCAAACATGGATAGAGTACTGCACAGTTTAGAAAACCAGGCCCTAGGAGCCTGCTTGAGACCATAAATGGCCTTATCAAGTTTACATACTAAGTCAGAATCAGAATTGAAGAGGCCAGGAGGTGGTGCCATGTCCACATTCTCAGTTAGATCTCCATTGAGAAATACGTTGTTGAAATCAAATTGCCTAAGAGACCAACCTTCAGATAAAGCTAAAGATAAAATGACTCTAATCGTTGTTGGCCTAATGACCGGGCTAAAAATTTGAGAATAATCTATGCCCTCAATTTGATGACATCCTTTGGCCACAAGGCGAGCCTTATATTTTTTAATAGAGTTATCAGGTCCACGCTTAATGGAAAACACCCATTTAGACCCAATAATGATGGAATTGGGTGGTGGATGGACTAAATGCCAAGTTTTGTTTTTCATGAGAGCAGTATATTCCTCCTTCATGGCTTGAAGCCAATGAGAAGAGTGCATAGCTTGAGAAACTGTCTTGGAAACATTATTAACCAAGTCAAGATGATTAGAATGTGCAATAAGAGCCTTAGGCTTAGAGATACCAAACTTGGAACGAGTTACCATAGCATGAGTATTGTGAGAAGATGAAGATTCTATGATAGGTAACCTTGGAGGCTCAATTTCAGAGCTAGAAATTGATACTGGTACGGAATCTGTAGTAACCGTCTCAAAAGGTGATTGATTAATAGTTGATGAAGCATTGTTAGTTAAAGGAGGGGAATTTGTATTAGAGGTAGGAAGTATAGTTGAAGTAGGTGGAGCTGAACTTTGGGTACAAGGTAACTGCGATGTAGGAGAATTTGAAACAGGAATCTGAGGTAACAACTCATGCTCATAAAAAGAGGTTAGTGATGAATTAGAGACAACATTCTTATGAAAAATGAGGAAAAAGGAAAAATATTCTCATAAAAAATAACATTACATGCAATAACAACTGTACCATCTTGTTTTAAACATTTAAACCCTTTTGAGAAAGGAGCATAACCAAGAAAAATGTATTGTTCAGACCTATAGTCTAATTTATGTTTATTAAAGGGTCTTAAGTTTGGATAACAAGCACATCCAAAAACCTTCAAAATAGAATAATCAAGGGGTTTGAAATGAAGCACCTCAAAGGGTGATTTCATATTAAGTATCCTGGTGGGCAATCGATTGATAAAAAAAGTACCAGTCAAGAAGGCATCCTCCCAATATTCCATTGACAAATGTACAACAGCAAGTAGGGTAAGTCCCATTTCACAAATATGTCTATACTTCCTCTCTACAACACCTTGTTGCTGGTGAGTATGAGGGCATGACAATCTATGAATGATGCCATTAATATTGAGAAAGGTTTTGAATTCATTTGATAAGAATTCTTTAGCATTATCCGTTTGAATAGATTTAAGAATTTGACCTGTCTGAGTTTCCATCATAGATTTGTATTATTGTAAGATGGTAAGCAATTGAGACTTGGTAGTTAATAAGTAAATACATGTGTATCTAGTGGAGGCATCTACAATACTCAAGTAATAACGAAAACCATAACGAAATATAGAAGGAACAGGCCCAAACATCCAAGAAAATCAATTGTAAGGGTGCAGTATAAGTGGTTTCAGAATAGGAAAAAGGTAAAGTATGCATTTTTCCTTTACAACATGCTTCACAAACAAAAGATGTTGAATCAACTGTATTAGAAAATGAAAGATTACACTTTTTAAGAACAGATTCAACAATAATTGGAGATAGATGGCCTAGGCGTTTATGCCACAATTCCAAATTTGTCCTACAAATGGCTAAAAAGGCATGAAAGTTTGAATTATCATAACATAGTTTTGGAATACAAAATTGATCAAACACATATAGCCCATGTTCAAGTTGTCCCTGAAGGAGCACCTGCTTGGTATCCTGTGATTTAACCACACAATGAAATGGATGAAATTCAAAGAAGACATTATTGTCCAGACAGAATCTTGAAATACTAATTAAGTTTTTAGCTATTTGAGGAATATGCAAAAGATTCTTTAAAATGAAAACATGATTGTTGGATGAATTTTGAATATATGAATAACCAGATTTAGAGATAGGCAAACCTGAACCATTGGCTATGTATAATTGATCGGGTCCTGTGTAAGCTGAGGGTGAAATCAAACTGGATGCGTCATTAGTGAGGTGGTGAGAGGCACCAGAATCAGGATACCAGGACATATATGAATTTTGAGAAGAAGATGCAAGAAATGATTGTGGTTGATGAAAAGAAGCTGGTGGAGGAAGTGGTTGATTGATTGATGGAGAGGAGTTTGACGAATTTGTAGTAGAAACTCCCTGGTAATTATGATCAAATCGAAAGAAGCATTGAAGGGCGGTGTGTCCAATTCTATTACAAACTTGACAAATTTGCCTATTATTGAGTTGCCAAGAGCTTTTGCCTCCACGAGAGAATCTGCCACCTCTAGCACCCCTTCTACCTCCATAGGAACGATTAGAGTTTCTTGGATTTGGAAAATTTGTTTGAGCAAGATTTGCTTGAACCATTGTTAAAGAATTCTGTTTGAATTTTTCAATGGTGTCTTCATGATATACGTGTGATGAGCGGATAATTTGTATGCTTTTTGGCATTGTTTTTAGTATGTTTTTGGTATCTTTTAGTTAGTTTTTAGTATATTTTTATTAGTTTTTAATTAAAATTCACTTTTCTGGACTTTACTATGAGTTTGTATGTTTTTCTGTGATTTCAGGTATTTTCTGACTGAAATTGAGGGTCCTGAGCAAAAATCTGATCCAGAGACTGAAAAGGACTGCAGATGCTGTTGGATTCTGACCTCCCTGCACTCGAAGTGAATTTTCTGGAGCTACAGAAGCCCAATTGGCGCGCTCTCAACGGCATTGAAAAGTAGACATCCTGGGCTTTCCAGCAATATATAATAGTCCATACTTTGCCCAAGATTTGATGGCCCAAACCGGCGCTCAAAGTCACCTACAGAAATTCCAGCGTTAAACGCCGGAACTGGCATAAAATTTGGAGTTAAACGCCCAAACTGGCATGAAAGCTGGCGTTTAACTCCAGAAAAGGTCTCTACACGAAATTCCTTCATTGCTCAGCCCAAGCACACACCAAGTGGGCCCGGAAGTGGATTTTTCTGTCATTTACTCATTTCTGTAGACCTTAGGACACTAGTTTACTACTTATAGGATCTTTTGACATTGTATCCGTACCTTATGACCCCATAACATTTTGTACACGTTTCTTTCCACAGTATGAGCCTCTAAACCCCATGGTTGGGGTGAGGAGCTCTGCTGTGTCTTGATGGATTAATGCAATTACTACTGTTTCTTATTCAATCATGCTTGCTTCGATTCTAAGATAACACTTGTTCTTAATCCGGATGAATGTGATGATCCGTGACAATCATCATCATTCTCAACTATGAACACGTGCCTGACAACCACCTCTGTTCTATCTTAGATTGAGTAGTTATCTCTTGGGTTCTTTAATCGGAATCTTCGTGGTATAGGCAGGACCTGATGGCAGCATTCAAGAGAATCCGGAAGGTCTAAACCTTGTCTGTGGTATTCTGAGTAGGATTCAATGATTGAATGACTGTGACGTGCTTCAAACCTGTAACCTACTGGGCGTTAGTGACAGACGCAAAAGAGGAATTCTATTCCGGTAGGGGAGGGAACCAAACCGGTGATTGGCAGTACTGTGACAGAGTGCGTGCATTAGCTTTCACTGCGAGGATGGGAGGTAGCCATTGACAACGGTGAAACCCTACACGAGCTTGCCATGGAAGGAGACTTGCGTGTTTGATGAAGAAGACAGTAGGAAAGCAGAGATTCAGAAGATGGAGCATCTCCAAAACCCCAACCTATTCTCCATTACTGCAAAACAGTAACCATTTCATGTTCTTTTACTTTTTACAATCAATCCTGATAATTTCTGATCTCCTGACTAAGATTTACAAGATAACCATAGCTTGCTTCAAGCCGACAATCTCCGTGGGATCGACCCTTGCTCACGCAAGGTATTACTTGGACGACCCAGTGCACTTGCTGGTTAGTTGTGCGGAGTTGCAAAAGTGTTATTGCAATTTCGTGCACCAAGTTTTTGGCGCCGTTGCCGGGGATTGTTCGAGTTTGGACAACTGACGGCTTATCTTGTTGCTTAGATTAGGACTGTTTTATTTTTGTTGGTTTAGAGTCTTTTAGTTGAGTCTAGTTTCATATTCTAAGTTTGGTGTCAATTGCATGCTTTTATTTTTCTTTTAAAATTTTCGTTTTTGCATGTTCTTAGTCCCTTTCTGATTCATAAAAGTTCTAAGTTTGGTGTCCTCTTTGTGTTTTTCCTTTAAAATTTTCGAAAAAATTAGTGTTTGATTTTCTAAAATTTTAAGTTTGGTGTCTTTTTGTGTTTTTCTCTTTCCACTTTTTAAGAATCAAATCTTTTTCATAAAAAATTTTTCAATCATATCTTCTTAATTGCTGTTTTCAAAATCTTTTTTTTACTAATTGATTCAGTTCTCAAATTGCTTTGATCTCATTTTCCCTTTTGATTTTCGAATTTTTTTTATTTAAATTTCTTTTTATTTTATTTTTTCGGTTATTTCAAAAAAAAAAAAAACAAAATTTATCTCTTTGCAATTATTATCATTTCCCTTTTGTCCATCATGGACTTAAGTGGAATTAATCAGTCCAAAAGGACTCTGGGGTCATATGCTAACCCCATTACAGCTGCATATGGGAGTAGCATCTGTATACCTCCCATTAAAGCAAGCAGCTTTGAGCTAAATCCTCAACTCATTATCATAGTGCAGCAAAATTGCCAGTATTCCGGTCTTCCACAGGAAGAACCTACTGAGTTTCTGGCACAGTTCTTACAAATTGCTGACACAGTACATGATAAAGAGGTAGATCAGGATGTCTACAGACTATTACTGTTTCTATTTGCTGTAAAAGATCAAGCTAAAAGGTGGTTAAATAACCAACCTACAGCAAGCATAAAGACATGGAAACAGTTATCAGACAAATTCCTGAATCATTTTTACCCTCCAAAAAGGATGACACAGCTAAGGCTGGACATCCAAGGCTTTAAACAAGAGGATAATGAATCCCTTTATAATGCCTGGGAGAGGTATAGAGGTATGCTAAGAAAATGTCCCTCTGAAATGTTTTCAGAGTGGGTACAGTTAGACATTTTCTACTATGGGCTTACAGAAAAAGCTCAGATGTCTTTAGACCACTCAGCTGGTGGATCTATACACATGAGGAAGACAATTGAAGAAGCTCAAGAGCTTATAGACACTGTTGCTAGAAACCAATATCTGTACTTTAGCAATGAGTTCTCTCCAGAAGAGGAGGTCATGACAGTAGTCACTGACCCTAATCCTCAAGAACAGATAATGGAGCTTAATCAACAACTGCTCCTGATGACAGAACAATTAGCAGGATTTAAAGAGATGCTCCATGAAACTAAAGTTGCTAATAAGAGCATAGAACTACAGTTGAATCAAGCAAAACAGCAAATATCTAAACAAATAACAGAGGAGTGTCAAGCAGTTCAATTGAGGAGTGGGAAGACCTTGAATAACACTGCTCAAAAGAGCAAAAAGCCAAACAAGGAACAATTGACAGAGGACAACCAACCCACTGTTCAAAATCTCTCTGAGGACAGTAAGAGCCCAGAGAGGAATATTGGCGTTCAAATGCCAGAAAGGGAAGGAAAGCTGGCGTTAAACGCTCATTCCTTGCCCAGTTCTGGCGTTCAAACGCCAGAAAAGGGGGAAAAGTTGGCGTTAAACGCCCATTTTCCACCCATTCCTGGCGTCCAAACGCCAAGGGAAAACCAGACACCTGAGAGTGCTGACAGTAATCCCTCTAACAAGGCTTCTTCAACCACTTCTGTAAGGAATAAACCTGCAGCATCTAAGGTTGAAGAATATCAAGCCAAGATGCCTTATCCTCAGAAACTCCGCAAAGCGGAACAGGATAAGCAATTTGCCCGCTTTGCAAACTATTTAAGGACTCTTGAAATAAAGATTCCTTTTGCAGAGGCACTTGAGCAAATACCTTCTTATGCTAAGTTCATGAAAGAGATCTTAAGTCATAAGAAGGACTGGAGAGAAACTGAAAAAGTGTTTCTCACTGAAGAATGCAGTGCAGTCATTCTAAAAAGCTTACCAGAAAAGCTTCAAGATCCTGGAAGCTTTCTGATACCATGCACATTGGAAGGCACTTACACCAAGATAGCCTTATGTGATCTTGGAGCAAGTATCAATTTAATACCTGCATCCACTATCAGAAAGCTTGGGTTGATTGGAGAAGTCAAACCAACCAGGATATGCCTCCAACTTGCTGATGGCTCCATTAAACACCCATCAGGCATAATAGAGGACATGATTGTCAAGGTTGGGCCATTTGCCTTTCCAACTGACTTTGTGGTGCTGGAAATGGAGGAGCACAAGAGTGTAACTCTCATTCTAGGAAGACCCTTCCTAGCAACTGGACGAACTCTCATTGATGTACAAAAAGGGGAAGTAACCCTGAGAGTCAATGAGGATGAGTTCAAGTTGAATGCTGTAAAAGCTATGCAGCATCCAGACACACCAGAGGACTGTATGGATGCTGACATTATTGACTCTCTGGTAGAAGAGATCAATATGGCTGAAAGCCTAGAATCAGAGCTTGAGCACATCTTCAAAGATGCTCAAACTGATCAGGAAGAGCCAGAGGAGGCAAAGGAATTTTCGAAAATTCCTCAGGAGGAGGATAAGCCTCCTAAGCCTGAACTCAAACCACTACCATCATCCCTGAAATATGCATTTCTGGGAGAGGGTGACACTTTTCCAGTGATTATAAGCTCAGCTTTAAATCCACAGGAAGAGGAAGCACTGATTAAAGTGCTAAGGACACACAAGACAGCTCTTGGGTGGTCCATCAGTGATCTCAAGGGCATTAGCCCAGCTAGATGCATGCACAAGATCCTATTGGAGGATAATGCCAAACCAGTGGTTCAACCACAGAGGAGGCTAAATCCTGCCATGAAGGAGGTGGTGCAGAAAGAGGTCACTAAATTACTAGAGGCTGGGATTATTTATCCTATTTCTGATAGCCCCTGGGTGAGCCCTGTCCAAGTTGTTCCCAAAAAGGGAGGCATGACAGTGGTTCATAATGAAAAAAATGAACTGGTTCCTACAAGAACAGTCACAGGGTGGCGCATGTGTATTGACTACAGAAGACTCAATACAGCCACCAGAAAGGATCATTTTCCTTTACCATTCATAGACCAAATGCTAGAAAGACTAGCTGGTCATGACTACTACTGCTTTTTGGATGGCTATTCAGGCTACAACCAAATTGCAGTAGATCCTCAGGACCAAGAGAAAACATCATTTACTTGCCCTTCTGGCGTGTTTGCCTACAGAAGGATGCCTTTTGGTCTGTGCAATGCACCTGCAACCTTTCAAAGGTGCATGCTCTCTATCTTCTCAGATATGGTAGAGAAATTTCTGGAAGTCTTCATGGATGACTTTTCAGTATATGGAGACTCATTTAGCTCCTGTCTTAACCACCTATCACTTGTCCTGAAAAGATGCCAAGAGACTAACCTGGTTTTAAACTGGGAGAAATGTCACTTTATGGTGACTGAAGGAATTGTCCTTGGGCACAAAATTTCAAGCAAGGGAATAGAGGTGGATAAGGCAAAGGTAGAGGTAATTGAAAAATTACCACCACCTGCCAATGTTAAGGCAATCAGAAGCTTTCTGGGGCATGCAGGATTCTACAGAAGGTTTATTAAGGATTTTTCGAAAATTGCTAAACCTTTGAGTAACCTGTTAGCTGCTGACACACCATTTGTGTTTGACACACAGTGTCTGCAGGCATTTGAGACCCTGAAAGCTAAGCTGGTTACAGCACCAGTTATCTCTGCACCAGACTGGGCATTACCATTTGAATTAATGTGTGATGCCAGTGATCATGCCATTGGTGCAGTGTTGGGACAGAGGTATAACAAACTTCTGCATGTCATTTATTATGCTAGTCGTGTTCTAAATGATGCACAGAAGAACTACACAACCACAGAAAAAGAGTTACTTGCAGTGGTCTATGCCATTGACAAGTTTAGATCCTACTTGGTGGGATCAAAGGTGATTGTGTACACTGACCATGCTGCTCTTAAATACTTACTCACAAAGCAGGATTCAAAACCCAGGCTTATAAGATGGGTGTTGCTTCTGCAAGAGTTTGATATAGAAATAAGAGACAGAAAAGGGACAGAGAACCAAGTAGCTGATCATCTGTCCAGAATAGAACCAGTAGCTGGGGCGTCCCTCCCTTCTACTGAGATCTCTGAGACTTTCCCAGATGAGCAACTCTTTGCCATCCAGGAAGCTCCATGGTTTGCAGATATTGCAAATTATAAAGCTGTAAGGTTCATACCCAAGGAGTACAGCAGTGTGCAAAGAAAGAAATTAATTTCAGATGCCAAGTACTACCTTTGGGATGAACCATATCTCTTTAAGAGATGTGCTGACGGAGTGATCCGCAGGTGTATACCCAGAGAAGAAGCACGAAGGATTCTATGGCACTGCCATGGATCACAGTATGGAGGGCATTTTGGAAGTGAGCGAACAGCCACTAAAGTTCTCCAGTGCGGCTTCTACTGGCCTACTCTCTATAAAGATTCCCGAGAGTTTGTGCGTAACTGTGACAGTTGCCAAAGAGCTGGTAACCTGCCTCACGGATATGCCATGCCTCAACAGGGAATATTAGAGATAGAATTGTTTGATGTATGGGGAATTGATTTCATGGGACCATTCCCACCATCATACTCAAACACTTACATTCTGGTGGCAGTGGACTATGTATCTAAGTGGGTAGAAGCAATTGCTACACCCACTAATGATACCAAGACCGTGCTGAAATTCCTCCAGAAAAACATTTTCAGCAGGTTTGGCGTCCCCAGAGTGCTAATCAGTGATGGGGGCACTCATTTCTGCAATAAACAGCTATACTCTGCTATGGTTAGATATGGAATCAGCCATAAAGTGGCAACTCCGTATCATCCACAGACAAATGGGCAAGCTGAAGTCTCTAACAGAGAGCTAAAAAGAATCCTAGAACGGACCGTGATAGCCCGAAGAAAGGATTGGGCAAAGAGCTTGGATGATGCTCTGTGGGCATACAGAACAGCATTCAAGACTCCTATAGGAACCTCTCCATACCAATTGGTGTATGGGAAGGCCTGTCATTTGCCTGTGGAACCGGAACACAAAGCCTACTGGGCAACCAGATTCCTAAACATGGATGCACAGTTAGCTGGTGAGAAAAGACTGCTCCAGCTAAATGAGCTAGAGGAGTTCAGACTCAATGCCTTTGAAAATGCAAAAATTTATAAGGAAAAGGCAAAGAAGTGGCATGACAAGAGATTGTCAACCAGAGTCTTTGAGCCAGGACAAAAAGTTCTGCTCTTCAACTCCAGGCTCAAACTGTTTCCAGGAAAACTCAAATCCCGGTGGAGGGGTCCGTATGTGATTACAGGAGTATCACCATATGGATATGTTGAGCTTCAGGATATTGATTCTGACAAGAAGTTCATTGTGAATGGACAGAGAATCAAGCACTATCTTGAAGGAAATTTTGAGCAGGAATGCTCAAAACTGAGACTTGAGTGATTCTCAGTGGAAGTCCAGCTAAAGACAGTAAAGAAGCGCTTGCTGGGAGGCAACCCAGTCATTAGAAGGTTGTATGAATTGTTCTTACAAAGGCAAGTATCAAAAATGAAGGAATTCACAGGGTTACAGAAGGATTCAGCTCAAAAAGCAGAGAAAATGAGCTTACTGGCGAAAAAATGCCAGTAAGGGGCATTTTGGGCGTTAAACGCCAGAATGGGTACCATTCTGGGCGTTTAACGCCAGTAATGGTACCATTTTGGGCGTTAAACGCCAGAATGGGCACCATTCTGGGCGTTTAACGCCAGGTGTGCAGCATCCTGGGCGTTTTAGAAAAACGCCCAGTGAGGAAGAATTTCTGGCGTTTAACGCCAGCCAGGGTACCTGGCTGGGCGTTAAACGCCCGAGTGGGGCAACAGATGGGCGTTAAACGCCAGAATGAGTGCCATTCTGGGCGTTTAACGCCAGCTTGGTGGGGGGACCACAATTTTGTTTTCAAATCAGATTTTTTTCAAACTTTCCTTTTCTCACCCATACTTTTCTACAAAATCACACTTCAATCATTCATCATTCACTTTCAAATCTTCAAAAATCAAAACTTTTTTTTCAAATTTATTTCAAATCAATTACAAACATTGTTCAAAAATTTCACCCTTTTCTCAATTTCTTCTCATATCTTCTCAAATCTCCTTTCAAATTCCTCTTTTTTTTTTTTTTCGAAAACTCCCCTCCCCACCTTATAAATACACGTTTGTTCCCCTCTTCCAACCACACCATTCGAATTTTCTCTTCCTCCCCCTCTCTTCTCTCTTCTCTTTTGCTTGAGGACAAGCAAACCTCTAAGTTTGGTGTGCTTTTCCGTGATCACTAAGCCAAAGTTCATCAAATATCATGGCTCCTAAGGGAAAACAAACCAATTTAAGAGGCAAGAAAGAGAATAATCCAAAGAATCTTTGGAATGAAGAGAAGTTCTTAACCAAAGAACATGAAGACCATTATCATAAAATAATGGGTCTGAGGTCAGTGATCCCGGAAGTTAAATTTGATCTGAAAGAAGATGAATATCCGGGGATCCAAGAGCAAATTCGAAACAGAGGTTGGGAAGTTCTAACCAATCCTGAGACAAAGGTTGGAAGGAACATGGTTCAGGAACTCTACTCAAATCTGTGGCTAACAGATAAGCAGAGAATGACTGGAACCGCTTACCATACCTATAGAACCATGGTCAGAGGGAAAGTTATATACTTCCATCTGGACAAAATAAGAGAAATCTTCAAGTTGCCTCAACTGCAAGATGATCCTGATTCCTTTAATAGGAGGATGGTGAGAATAGATAAGGGGTTGGATCAAGTTCTAGAGGACATATGCCTCCCTGGAACTAAGTGGATAACCAATTCTAAGGGTGTCCCAAACCAACTCAAGAGGGGAGACCTCAAACCAATTGCAAGGGGTTGGCTAGACTTCATTGGGCGTTCCATATTGCCCACTAGCAACCGTTCTGAGGTCACCATCAAGAGAGCAGTGATGATTCATTGCATCATGCTTGGAAAAGAAGTGGAGGTTCATCATATGATTGCCTGTGAGATCTACACAATTGCAAATAGGAATTCCACTGAAGCCAAATTGGCTTATCCAAGCTTGAGTTCCTTGCTCTGTAAAGAGGCTGGGGTGAAGATGGGAGTGGATGAGTTCATACCCATTGAACATCCAATCACCAAGAAGACAATGGAGGGAACAAGAGAAGCAAGGGCATGAAATTCAAGAGATGAAACGCCAAAAGTTCTCCTCTCAAGCTGAGGGAGCATCCACTTCTCAAAATCAAGGTTGTTGAGTTCTAACTCTGTGAAAACCTCTATCATTAGGAGCCTATGTTTGCGTTTTTTTTATTTTCTATTTATTTTTTTTAGTTTCATCTTATATCTATATTTGAGTCTTGTTCTTAGTTCATAATTAATAAAATTTAAGTTTATGCCTTAAAGCTATGAATGTCCTATGAATCCATCACCTCTCTTAAAAGAAAAATGCTTTAATCACAAAAGAACAAGAAGTACAGGATTTCGAAATTTATCTCTGAAACTAGTTGAATTAGCTTGATGTGGTGACAATACTTTTTGTTTTCTGAATGAATGCTTGAACAGTGCATATGTCTTTTGAATTTGTTGTTTTAAGAATGTTAAAATTGTTGGCTCTTGAAAGAATGAAGGGAAAGAGAACTGTTATTGAGGATCTGAAAAATCATCAAATTGATTCTTGAAGCAAGAAAAAGCAGTGAATACAAAAAAAAAATTTTGAAAAAAAAAAGAGAAAGAAAAAGAAAAAGAAAGAAAAGGAAGGAAATAAAGTTGTGATCCAAGGCAAAAGAGTGTGCTTAAGAACCCTGGACACCTCTAATTGGGGACTTTAGCAAAGCTGAGTCACAATCTAAAAAGGTTCACCCAATTATGTGTCTGTGGCATGTATGTACCCGGTGGTAATACTGGAAGACAAAGTGCTTTGGGCCACAGCCAAGACTCATACACTAGCTATGTTCAAGAATCAATATACTTAACTAGGAGAATCAATAACAATATCTGAGTTCTGAGTTCTTATAGATGCCAATCATTCTGAACTTCAAAGGATAGAGTGAGATGCCAAAACTGTTCGGAGGCAAAAAGCTACTAGTCCCGCTCATCTAATTGGAGCTATGTTTCTTTGATATTTTGGAGTCTATAGTATATTCTCTTCTTTTTATCCTATTTTGATTTTCAGTTGCTTGGGGACAAGCAACAATTTAAGTTTGGTGTTGTGATGAGCGGATAATTTGTATGCTTTTTGGCATTGTTTTTAGTATGTTTTTGGTATCTTTTAGTTAGTTTTTAGTATATTTTTATTAGTTTTTAATTAAAATTCACTTTTCTGGACTTTACTATGAGTTTGTGTGTTTTTCTGTGATTTCAGGTATTTTCTGACTGAAATTGAGGGTCCTGAGCAAAAATCTGATCCAGAGACTGAAAAGGACTGCAGATGCTGTTGGATTCTGACCTTCCTGCACTCGAAGTGGATTTTCTGGAGCTACAGAAGTCCAATTGGCGCGCTCTCAACGGCATTGGAAAGTAGACATCCTGGGCTTTCCAGCAATATATAATAGTCCATACTTTGCCCAAGATTTGATGGCCCAAACCGGCGCTCAAAGTCACCTACAGAAATTCCAGCGTTAAACGCCGGAACTGGCATAAAATTTGGAGTTAAACGCCCAAACTGGCATGAAAGCTGGCGTTTAACTCCAGAAAAGGTCTCTACACGAAATTCCTTCATTGCTCAGCCCAAGCACACACCAAGTGGGCCCGGAAGTGGATTTTTCTGTCATTTACTCATTTCTGTAGACCTTAGGACACTAGTTTACTACTTATAGGATCTTTTGACATTGTATCCGTACCTTATGACCCCATAACATTTTGTACACGTTTCTTTCCACAGTATGAGCCTCTAAACCCCATGGTTGGGGGTGAGGAGCTCTGCTGTGTCTTGATGGATTAATGCAATTACTACTGTTTCTTATTCAATCATGCTTGCTTCGATTCTAAGATAACACTTGTTCTTAATCCGGATGAATGTGATGATCCGTGACAATCATCATCATTCTCAACTATGAACACGTGCCTGACAACCACCTCTGTTCTATCTTAGATTGAGTAGTTATCTCTTGGGTTCTTTAATCGGAATCTTCGTGGTATAGGCAGGACCTGATGGCAGCATTCAAGAGAATCCGGAAGGTCTAAACCTTGTCTGTGGTATTCTGAGTAGGATTCAATGATTGAATGACTGTGACGTGCTTCAAACCTGTAACCTACTGGGCGTTAGTGACAGACGCAAAAGAGGAATTCTATTCCGGTAGGGGAGGGAACCAAACCGGTGATTGGCAGTACTGTGACAGAGTGCGTGCATTAGCTTTCACTGCGAGGATGGGAGGTAGCCATTGACAACGGTGAAACCCTACACGAGCTTGCCATGGAAGGAGACTTGCGTGTTTGATGAAGAAGACAGTAGGAAAGCAGAGATTCAGAAGATGGAGCATCTCCAAAACCCCAACCTATTCTCCATTACTGCAAAACAAGTAACCATTTCATGTTCTTTTACTTTTTACAATCAATCCTGATAATTTCTGATCTCCTGACTAAGATTTACAAGATAACCATAGCTTGCTTCAAGCCGACAATCTCCGTGGGATCGACCCTTGCTCACGCAAGGTATTACTTGGACGACCCAGTGCACTTGCTGGTTAGTTGTGCGGAGTTGCAAAAGTGTTATTGCAATTTCGTGCACCAACGTGCAACCTCTCCCAAGCTAAACAATTCAGGTTTAGTTTAGATGAGGCTGATGCAACTAGAAAACTCTTATGGCAAGCCTTCACAAATAGTCTCAATGTAATCTTCATGGCTAAGCTGAAAACCAATTGCTATTAACGAGTCTGCAATTTTCTTGATTTTTGACAAATACTCAGATATGGTAAGGTTCTTTTTCTTGGTGATCTTCAATTGATTCTTCAATTGCTTGATCTTTGTTTTAGTTGATTCTGCAGAATAGTCTTGAAGTTTCTGCCAAATCTTCAATGCTGATTTACAATGAACAATTCGATTCTTGAAGGAAGAATCGACAGATGCTAAGAACCAAGAACACAGATTATAGTCTTGTTGCATTCATTCTGAATATATTGAAGAAATCTTGCCAGCAGTCTTTGTTTCTTCAGATTCAAATTTAGCAGGCACATTCCCTTCAATTATGTGATCTTTCAGATTCTGTCTTTTGATTGTGAAGAGTGCTTGTTGCTGCCATGTAACAAAATTTGTTTCTTCAAGCTTATCCAAGATAGGAGTAAGAAATTTTTTTTGATTTGCTGAATTCACAGGTAAAGACATGGATCAAACCAATGCTCTGGATACCATGTGAAAATTATGAAAAAGTGAAAGAGTTGAAAGCAAATGAAAGAAAGAGAGAGCAGAGATTAATTTCTGAGATGAGTAATATTGATCTAAAGTTGTTGCAGAGTGATCCTTTGTTTACACTAAAGGTTCTATATTTATAGTGATAGCATGCCCTATGTAACTTCACTAGTGTCTATATTCTCTACATACCTTTTCAGCCTTTCTTCTAGCTATTAAATTACCTTCTGTTTAATTTACTCTATATTGCATTGATAAAAAAGAACAAATAATTTTATTTAGATAATAGTTCCAAAAATGAGTACAACTTTTTTTTCCTTTGACATAAATGAGCACAAGCTTGTTGCAATGCGAATATAGCAAAACAACTAACTCTTAAGATAATTCAACAATTGCTCAACATCCTATACGCTATGCATATCATCAAAAGTGCAGAAATTACCTAGACATATTCATAAATTTTTTCTGTTGCTTTAGACAATAATAAACATTGTTTATATATTTGAATTTACTCTTGCGACAGTTTTAGAAAATAAGCAAAGCAGAGTACTTATATTGTTTAATATCTTACCTAGCCTGCAAACGCATACATAAACATGTATTATTAATGCTTTTAATAGCATATACTCTCAACTAACAACAAAGTAATGATCATAAATTCTGGGTTAATTAAGTTTCAACATTATTTCTTGCCTGCAAATGTATAATCAGTGTGAGAGAATGCTCTCAACAAAATATAGAAAAATAAAAAATCACTAAAAGTGTTGGAAAACCAAATACAAAAAAGGATAAAAATGTAATGGCATTCTGATCTCATAATGTATAATAGTTGTGTGCACCTCTATCTGCTTTGTGTAAATTGTTCAAGGTTGCATTGAGATAAAAACATGTCAGCAATGATTAGATAAATTTAAAAGAAAAATCTTTAATTCGGATAATTTGTATCCCATAAAGGATATATAAAGCTCTGTAGAATTTAGTACCATGTTTTCAACTCTTAGAAGGATATCAACTCCCCCAATTGGCACAAATGGAGAATTCTAAGGAAAGAAGTATATCTCATTAGCATAAATCAATAAATCTTGAAGCTCCACATAAACCTGACCATATAAAGTAATTGATTTGAACACAAAAATATAAGTAATGTAATTGAACAAATGAAGCAATTCAAACAATTTGTAAGTTTACTTCACAGGAACTTAAGATCAAGAAACCATTATCTTAAGATAAGTAAGTGGATAAAAAATTAAAAAGACGGATCACATTTGCAACCCACCTCATTACATGATTCATTATTATTTACATGAGTGCATAAGAATACAACTACTACATGGGCAAATTTTCCTGTTGCCAAAATTTCACTTTTCACAAGGTTACCAATAACATTCACGTTGATCATAGCCGAGTGCTATACCCCTTTGACTTTTAATTACCAAAAACAAAATGATGGAATCAACTCTTAGATTTCTCACCTAACATTACCAGCATTACGGAGGGGTTAATACCCATTCGAATCAAATCGTTGTGACGATCAAAATCAAAATCGTCTTAAATGTTTTTTTTAAATTGTCCATATCGTTAAAATTAATTTTAAAATGATCCTTCGGACTAAATTATTCTTATGAGATAAACCTTTATCTGTTACTCACACATGAAAGAGCCTAACAGCGGAAACGACACAAATGTCCAACACAAGAACAATATGGAAGCACTCACAACACAATATGGCAGCAACTATAACAAGCAAATATAGCAAGTAAAGCAATAACAAGAACACACCGAGATTTTAACGTGGAAAACCCCCTCAATGAAAAAGGTAAAAACCACGGGTCATCCAGACCAATGAAATAGCTCCACTATAATCAAATGAGGTACAAGAGAGTCTCAAACAAAGCACAAAAACGTGCATATAACCAGCCAAAACATCAATGCACCAAAGCTCACAAATAATAGGCAAGAAGATGAAATATACCCAAAAAACAGAGCTGATGTCGAAGCCAATTTCTCCCTCTGCAGACATCCAATTAAAATCTCCACCGTTCAGAATGAAGACCAAAATATGAAGAATCTATAGTTCAAATTTCACGTTGATCCAACGGTGAAAGAATGAGAAACTGCCGTTCCAAGATTGCTGCTCTGTGTAAAAACGGGAAACCTAATTTCTCTCTTGCGAAACCAATTTCTCCTACTGCAAACCTCCAATCAACATCTCCACCGATCGAATGAAGAACAAGATGATAGAAACACGAAATTTAAATTTCAAGCCGATCCAACGGTGAACAACTGAGAAACTGCCATTTGAAATTTGCTGCTTTGGACAAAAACGGAAATTCTGTTTTTCCCTTTCTTTCTCTCTTTTGTGGCTACTCTCTATCACTCTCAATGACACTCAAAAACTGATTAGGGTTGTGGCACAATGGGTGCAAGAGACACCCTCAAAATATTGGGCTTGGGCCTCACAAAGGAGAGAAAAAACCCAACAAATCTCCCCCTTCTCGACTAGGTGGAGGCCCTCGCCATTCCGGCGATCAAACAACATGTTTCAAACTTTTCTCTTGACAATGCTTTTGTCATCATATCAGCACCATTGTCATCAGTGTGAACTTTCTCAAGTTCCAACAACTTGGAATCTAACACATCCCGTATCCAATGATACCTAACATCGATATGTTTAGATCTTGGATGAAAAGTAGAATTCTTGGCAAGATGAATAGCACTTTGGCTATCACACAACAAGACATAACGGTCTTGCTTAAAACCAAGTGCTGCAAGAAACTTCTTCATCCACAACAATTCTTTACATGCTTCAGTTGCTGCAATAAACTCTGCCTCTGTGGTAGAAAGTGCAACACACTTCTGTAGCCTTGACTGCCATGAAATAGCTCCCCCTGCAAACTTGACCAAATAACCTGAAGTAGACTTTCGAGAATCAATATCTCCTGCCATGTCTGCATCAGTAAAGCCAACTAGCAAAGGTTTCTCACCACCAAAACTCAAACTCAAGTTAGTTGTACCTTTGAGATATCTCATAATCCATTTAACAGCATTCCAATGTTCTTTACCTGGATTAGAGAGAAAACGACTCACAGTACCAACCGCATGAGCAATGTCTGGTCTAGTACACACCATAGCATACATCAAGCTTCCAACAGCTGAGGCATAAGGAATTTCATCCATTGCTTGTTTCTCCTCATCAGTGGTTGGACACTGCTTGGTACTCAACTTAAAATGAGGAGCAAAAGAACTAGCAACACATTTGGCATCATTCATGCCAAACCTTTGAAGCACTTTCTTTATGTACTTCTCCTGTGACAATAAAGCTTCTTGGAATCTCTATAACGAGTAATAGTCATGCCCAAAATTTGTTTGGCAGGACCCAAGTCCTTCATAGCAAAGAACTTGCTCAACTGTTTCTTCAACTCATTAATCCTCAAAGCATTCTTGCCCACAATCAAAATATCATCCACATAAAGCAAAAGAATGATAAAATCATCATCAGAAAATTTTTGCACAAATACACAATGATCTGAAGTTGTCTTACGGTAACCATGCTTCTCCATAACAGATTCAAACTTCTTGTACCACTGTCTTGGAGCTTGCTTCAACCCATAAAGACTCTTCTTAAGCTTGCACACAAAATCTTCTTTTCCTTTAACAACAAAGCCCTCCGGTTGCTCCATGTAGATCTCCTTATCTAAATCACCATGAAGAAAAGCGGTCTTCACATCCATTTGCTCAATCTCCAAATCAAGAGATGCTGCTAATCCAAGCACAGCACGAATGGATGACATCCTTACAACAGGAGAAAAAATCTCCTCATAATCAACACTTTTTCTCTGGCTAAAGCCTCTAACAACCAATCTAGCCTTATACCGAGGCTTAGAATTGCGTTCTTCATTCTTGATTCTGAATACCCATTTGTTCTTCAAAACTCGCATACCCTTCGGTAGCTTCACCAACTCATAGGTATCATTCTCAAGCAAGGACCTCATTTCTTCTTGCATAGCTTCAAGCCATTGAGCTTTGCTTTCATCTTCAACAGCCTCTCCAAAGCATTCAGGTTCTCCCCCATCAGTCAACAAAACAAACTCATGTAGAGAATACCTTGACGAAGGCTTTCTCTCTCTTGTAGACCTTCTAAGTGCATTTGCAGGAATTTCTAAAGCTGGTTCTTCATCTTGATCATCATCACCAACTTCATCAAGTATCGGATCAACTGTTCCATCTTCACATGCACTTGTATCATGCTCATTATTTTGAGCTTCAACTCTACCATCTTCTACCATAGGCATAGAGGGAGTAATATCCAAGTCAGAAAAATCATTACTAGGCTGAACCATTGGCTTCTCCGCATGATCAACATCCTTCAATATTTGGTCTTCAACAAAGACAACATCTCTACTCCGAATCACCTTCTTGTTAACAGGATCATAAAACCTGTAACCAAACTCATCCATGCCATAGCCAATAAAAATACACTGCCTAGTCTTTACATCAAGCTTAGATCTCTCATCTTTGGGAATATGAACAAAAGCTTTACATCCAAAGACTCTTAAATGATCATAAGAAACATCTTTACCTGACCATACCTTCTCTGGCACTTCAAACTGCAAGGGAACACATGGTGTCCGGTTCAAGACATGAACAACAGTGCTCAAAGCTTCACCCCAAAAGGATTTTGCCAATCCAGATTGTGACAACAAGCACCTAACTCTTTCAACCAATGTTCTGTTCATCCTTTCAGCCAAGCCATTCAACTGAGGAGTCTTCGGAGGAGTCTTCTGATGTCTTATACCATGCTCTTTACAATAAGCATCAAATGGACCTGAGTACTCACCACCATTGTCAGTACGAATGCATTTCAACTTCTTCCCAGTTTCTCTTTCAACAGAAGCTTGAAATTGCTTGAACACATTCAAAACTTGATCTTTGGTCTTCAAAGTGTAAACCCATAATTTTCTAGAATGATCATCAATAAAGGTTACAAAATAGATAGACCCTCCAAGTGTTCTTGTCTTCATCGGCCCACATACATCAGAATGCACCAAGTCAAGTATCTCCGGCTTCCTTGAAGGTGGATGGCTCTTAAAAGAGACCCTGTTTTGTTTTCCAGCAAAACAATGATTGCACTTTTGCAAAGCAACCTTACAACCAGATAAAAGATTCCTCTTGGATAACATATTCATGCCTTTCTCACTCATATGACATAATCTCTTATGCCATAAATCAGTTTCATCAACAAACTCAGCAGCATTAACAACATCTTTCATAATCTTTGCTTGAGTTAAATAAAGAGTAGAGTGTCTTGTACCTCTAGCAACAACCATGGAACCCTTGGTGAGCTTCCAGCTATCACGAGAAAATGAGCTATCCAAGTCTTCATCACACAACTTACCAACAGAAAGTAAGTTCAACCGAATATCTGGAACATGCTTCACACGCTTCAAAGTCAACTTGGTACCGTTGGAGGTTTCTAAACAAACTTGTCCAACACCAGCACATTTTGCAACACCTTGATGAGCCATTTTCACATCACCAAAATCACCAGGAGTATAGGACGTAAACAAATCCCTCCTAGATGTAACATGAATAGAAGCACCGCTATCAATCACCCAACTAGTGCTATTATCAACAAGGTTAACAGATTCAAACTCCTCAACAACAAGAAAATCATCATGAGTTACATTAACCTTGTCTTCCTTGTTACCATCATCTTTATTTGTGCTCTTTTCTTTACTTACCTTGGCTTTCTCCTTCTTTAGCTGCCAACAAAATCTCTTCACATGTCCCTTTTGACCGCAATGATGACACTCAATATTCTTATACTTTCCTCGAGACTTGCTTCTGCTTTGATCTCTACCTTTAGGACCTCGACTTTTGCTTCTCCCCCTAGACTCAGAAACAAGAACATCTGAATGTGTAGTCGATGTACCTTGTGACTTTCTTCTAATCTCTTCATTCAAAACACTGCTCTTGGCAAGATCCATAGAGATTACACCATCAGGAGCAGAATTGGACAATGACATTCTGAGAATTTCCCACGAGTCTAGTAAGGAGCCAAGAAGTAACAATCCTTGAACCTCTTCATCAAACTTGATACCCATGGAAGATAACTGATTCATAATTCCTTGGAAATTGTTCAAGTGATCTGTCATTGATGTCCCATCTGTATACTTCAAAGCCAACAACTGCTTGATCAAAAACATCTTGTTATTTCCAGTTTTTCGAGCATACAACTGTTCAAGCTTAATCCAAAGGGTTCGAGCATGTGTCTCTCCAATAATATGGTTCAACACATTATCATCAACCCACTACCTAATATATCCACAGACTTGTCTATGCAACAAAGTCCAATCATCATCAGACTTATCATTAGGCTTCTCTGTACCAAAAACTGGTTGATGAAAATTTTTGACATAAAGTAAATCTTCCATCTTTGACTTCCATAAATCATAATTAAGACCATTAAGAGTGATCATCCTACTAGTATTAGTATTAGCTTCCATTGTTCACAAAATCACAAGCCCAGAAAAATACCAACAAGCTCTGATGCCAGTATGAAAGAGCCTAACAGCGGAAACGACACAAATTTCCAACACAAGAACAATATGGAAGCACTCACAACACAATATGGCAGCAA
Source organism: Arachis stenosperma (assembly GCF_014773155.1). Lineage (NCBI taxonomy): Eukaryota > Viridiplantae > Streptophyta > Magnoliopsida > Fabales > Fabaceae > Arachis > Arachis stenosperma. The sequence continues at coordinate 15,522,149 of NC_080377.1, forward strand.
CTATAACAAGCAAATATAGCAAGTAAAGCAATAACAAGAACACACCGAGATTTTAACGTGGAAAACCCCCTCAATGAAAGAGGTAAAAACCACGGGTCGTCCAGACCAATGAAATAGCTCCACTATAATCAAATGAGGTACAAGAAAGTCTCAAACAAAGCACAAAAACGTACATATAACCAGCCAAAATATCAATGCACCAAAGCTCACAAATAATAGGCAAGAAGATGAAATATACCCAAAAAATAGAGCTGATGTCGAAGCCAATTTCTCCCTCTGCAGACCTCCAATTAAAATTTCCACCATTCAGAATGAAGACCAAAATGTGAAGAATCTATAGTTCAAATTTCACGTCGATCCAACGGTGAAAGAATGAGAAACTGCCGTTCCAAGATTGCTGCTCTGTGTAAAAACGGGAAACCTAATTTCTCTCTTGCGAAACCAATTTCTCCTACTGCAAACCTCCAATTAACATCTCCACCGATCAGAATGAATAACAAGATGATAGGAACACGCAGTTTATATTTCAAGCCGATCCAACGGTGAACAACTAAGAAACTGCCATTTGAAATTTGCTGCTTTGGACAAAAACGAAAATTCTATTTTTCCCTTTCTTTCTCTCTTTTGTGGCTACTCTCTATCACTCTCAATGACACTCAAAAACTGATTAGGGTTGTGGCACAATGGGTGCAAGAGACACCCTCAAAATGTTGGGCTTGAGCCTCACAAAGGAGAGAAAAAACCCAACAACACATGTATGAGCATCTTAAATACTTTTCATTGGCAATTTTTATAGAAAAGTTATGATTTTTGTTTGGTAATTATATAATTTTTAAGATTATTCTATTAGTACTTTGATTTTCTTAGTTTTATGATTCTTGTAGAAAAATGTTAGAAAAAGAGAAGCAAAAGAACAAGAAGGAATAAAAAATTGAAAACAATTGCAAAGAAAATTCGTCGATGCTGTCAACTCTGTCATCTTAACACTCCAACAACTATAACTTAAGATATAGAGGTCCAAATGATGCGGTTTTAGCGGCATTAGAAAACCAACTTATAGAGCTTTCCAACGATATATAATAATCCATGTATGCTTTCTGGCATCATGGTGCTAAATGCTGCGACATTGGCATTTAGCGCCAAACCGCCTCCATCATCAATTCTTCTCGGGAGACTTGACGCTAAACGCCACTCTTCCAGCGTTTAGCACCAAACCTGCAGAAAGGAGTGTTAGAATTGCGCCAGAAGTGGCGTTAATGCCAGTAAGGCCTAAAGCTAAAAAACCACTGATATAAAATAAAAAAGGGCTCTCTCTCGTGAGACACTCTCCCTCTTCCGTCTTTCATTCATTAGTTTTAGGTTTTATACATTATATTATGCTTTTAATTTTCTGCACTATGGTCAACTAAATCTCTATTGTTAAAGTTAGAAGCTCTATTTACTTTGATGGACTAATAATTATTTGTTCAACTACTCTTGATTAATGTATTGATTTATGTTTAAGAATTGGTTTCGTTCTTCATCCTATGAATTAGTATGTATTGAAAAATAACTTGATCTAAATTGAATTCTTTTGAATCTTGAAAAAATTACATCATTATAATTAAAGCTTAAAATCCTTTCTCACAACTCCTTAATTGTCTGGATTTAATGTGATACATAATATATAATTGCATCATCTTTGGATTCTTAGGGTTTGTGTAGCTTATAAATCAGCATTTGAACTTAACCTTCTAATACAATTGATTGATCAAGAAATTGACGATTGGTTGGGTTAGAGGTGATTGAATTGTCTAAGAATAATAGGAATTCAATCACCTAAGGTTTATCATAAACTCAATCTTTGCATGATCAAAGTAGATAGCAATAATTATTAATCCAAAAATTTAAATATCTCTCACACCTTAACTATTTTTATCATATTATTTTCTTATCCAATTTTATTTTATTTTTATTTATTTTTCTATTTTTATGTTATTTACTATTGAAATACTAAATTTTGATTGTCTTATTAGAATAATTAATTAACTATTATTTGCTTGGTTCATTAATTCTCGTGGAATTGATATTCACTCACCTGAATTTATCATTTAATATGATCCGATGCACTTGTCGGTAAGTTGTTGTTAGAAAAATTTGCACCACTCGCTTCCCCCATTTGCACAGTCACATCACATTCTTATATAGATCATTAAGAGGCAAAGACAAACAACGATCAACCAAAGGTAGGTGATAGTGGTGGTACGGGTCAGGGATGAAGCGTACTGGTGATGAGAGTTGTGGGAGAGAGACAGAAGTGGAAAGGGAATAAATTTGTCCAAAATATAAAAGTTCTTAACAAAAAGATCTTTTTAAAATTTATTATAAAATTAGAGACAATTTAAAAAAAATACTAAAAGTGATTTTAATTTTAAAAATTAAAATAGTACTTAATTCATATATATATATATATATATTATTTTTAATATCATATTTTTTCAGGTTCATTCTTCTTTATTTGGATTTTTTAAATAAATAAATTAGATATTTTAATTATGGATATAAATAATTTGTAGTCTATTTATTAATTTGCACTGCTTAACTTATTTCATTTACGATGTAAACAAAATAATTATACAAATATTTTATTTATATTGAAAAATAAGATACAATTTTATTTTATTTTATCTCGTTTGTAAATAAAATATATAAAATTTTTAAAAAATACATATCTTATTTACAGTGTAATTTACACTAAAAATAAAATACGTATATTTTTATAGATAAAGAGAGTAGTTGGTGAGTGATTAGTAGTGTCAATATAGAACACAGTTTCATACTAAACCGTATGAAACAGAAGAAACATAGATGAGTGGTGTAGTGAGAACTGCGAAATTGGAGAGCTTTTGTCTCTTGCTCTTTATTTTTTCTTTTATTTTTTTCCCTTCTTTTCACTACTAATAATGAATTAATGATACAGTCAAATAAATCGAAAATAAGATTTTATTCTATTTGTGCCTCAGGGTTTTCTCTGCTAGGGTTTATTACTAGCAATAATTATTTTACAAAGTCAACGTGTTCACGACAACTCTGTGACAGAAAAGGTTAATGCAGCATGGCAGCCAATGCTACCACAAGTGAAGAACGACAACGGAAGTTCCTGGAGGAAGAAGAGATCATCATTACAGTAGAAGGAGAAGACATCCAAGATGGGATAAGTAGGTGCGAGAAGAGTTTGATGGGAAGATTACTTGCAGACCAGCTGTTTTCAGGAGGCACAATGGAGGTGACACTACAAGCAATCTGGAGGCATCCTAAAGGATTTAGAGTGACGGATCATGGAGGTAATCTCTTTCAATTTTACTTTGATGAAGAGATGGATGTAACACGGATAGAGAGAGGGGCTCCATGGTTATTCAAAAACTTCATTCTAAATCTTAAAAGGTGGAAGGTGAACGATCCAATAACAGATGCTGATTTCACTTATCTGCCAATATGGATACAATTTTGGGGGGTTGCCAGAACACTACAAAACAAGAGAATTGGGTAGGAAAATTGGGAGTGTAATGGGAGAAGTACTATATGTGTAGGCCTTTTCCAAGTTAGAGGCATATGAAACAGAATTGTTAAAGCAAGGATCAATCTTGATATAACAAAACCACTGCGGCATCTCACACGAATAGTTGGCCCCAATAACAAATTAAAGTCAATGAAGTGGCACTCAAATACGAACGTATTAGGACTTTTTGCAATTATTACGGATACTTGGGACATGAAACAAGGAACTGTAGCAAACAATTGGACGATTTCTTACAGGGAGATGTGGGAGAAGAAGGTTGGGGTGAGTGGCTAAAATCAAAACAGGTTGGTAGGAGAGAGCAATGTTCAAAAAAAAATGTTAATTCTAATACCTTCTCAGCTGATGAAAAGAGTCAAAGAAGGGAGAAACTACCCACCCCAGTGAGTCTACTTAAGGAGATGGCAGAATTATCAATGGATGAGATTAGAGGTAAAAAGGCTGAGGATGATATCAAATATGGTTCAAACCAAAAAAAGAAAATAGCCACTCAGAGTGGAGCCGTCCTAAAAATCTGGGATGAAAATAGTAGTGCAAAGAATCACTGCCAAAAAACGATAATTGACGGAGGAGCAGTTGAAGGCTTGGAAGGGATGGAAAACTGCAAATTTTGTGAAGGTAGCAATCAAACAAAATGAATAGCCAAGCATGAGAAGGACTAAGCTAAAACAATTAGCAAGAAAGCAGATGATAAATGTCACAGGCAAGAAGCGAAGAAATCAAGAGAATAAGGGGAGTGAAAGTAAGAAGAAAGTGAGCCAGGAGGAATCAAAAGCTGTTACCAATGGGGAGGGTGCCACCCAACAAAAGGCACCCAAGGACCCATGAAGATGATGATGTGGAACTGTCGGAGTATGGGAAATCCTCTGACAGTTCACAGTATGCAGGGGATTTGCGAATCCCATTCCCCCAAGGTAATGTTCTTATGTGAGACAAAAAATATTGCCTCGACGGTGGCAGAGAAGTGTAAGATGATGGGCTTTCAGAAGTTCTTTTGTGTGAATCCCATAGGCGCGGCAGAAGGATTAGCGTTGTTTTGGAAAGATGAAGCAGATATCATGGTTCAGCACATTGAAAAATTCCTAATTCATTTTCTATGGACTGACCGGTCACTTCAAAAATAATGGGAAGTGGCTGCAGTTCACCTTCATTGTGATGATAACCATAAGACTGCTCAGTAGGAAGTAATTATGGAGATAGTCAGGAGAGGAAGCCCTTATTTCATGGTCATAGGTGACTTTAATGTAATAACAGCTCATCATGAAAAAGAGGGTGGGAGAATGAAATCAGCATCTTCTATTGAGGCGTTTAACAATTTTATTAGTGTTGGAAATTTGGTAGATTTAGGGTACATGGGGAGCAAATTCACTTGGAGCAATAAGCAATATAATGGAGAACGTATTCAAGAAAGATTAGATAGATGCTTAACTTCAACTCAGTTGAGACTAGAATACCCAAATGCACAAATCATCCATCTAGAAGATACAGGATCAGACCACTGCCCTCTTTTGCTTCAGTCAGATAGTGAAGAGAGAAGAACTAAAAGAAGGTTTCATTTTCAAGAAAGGTGGTGCAAGTATGAAGAGGTTATAAGGATGGTAAAGGAAGCATGGCAGTTGCAAACGGATGGCTCGTCAATGTATAAGTTATACTGCAAATTAAAAAAATGCAGACATTTGTTTGTTGAGTGGTAGCGGAGTAATAATCACAATTCGCAAAAAAGAATTACTAAGATAAGAGAAAAGCTGAAAGTGGAGAAGGCTAAAGGGGAGTTGGCAGAGAAGAGGAGAATTCAAAATTTAGAGGCCAAATTAACAGATGCCTACGAACTAGAGGAGAGATACAATGGCTACAATGGAGGGACCAGAATACAAAATTGTTTCATGCAAAATTTCAAAACAGAAACCAAAAGAATAAGATACATAAACTCTGAGACAACTCAGGTTCCTACAAAGCTGATATAGAAGGCATGGCACAGATTGCTCTAGTATACTTCAGTGAGCTTTTCTCCACTTCTAATCCAAGAAGGGATACGGAGGAATTGGAGGAGATGGGAAGGAGAGTGGATGAGGAGACAAACAAGAGGCTTACAAAGAGAGTCACAGAGGAGGAAATCAAGAAATCTACTTTCTTCATCAACCCTTTTTTTAGTCCCGGGTGATGATGGTTTCACAGGTAAATTCTTTCAATTCTTTTGGAATGTCATAAAAAAAAGATGTGGTAGATGCGATTTCAAGCTTCTTTTGTGGTGGGAAAATGTTAAGGAGTTTCAACCATACCCATATCTGTTTAATTCCTAAGGTTTCACATGCTGACACTATGTCACAGATTAGGCCAATCAGTTTGAGCTGTGTTTTTTATAAAATTATTTTGAAAGTACTGGTTCACCGTATACAGGGTGTTTTAAATAGGGTGATTAGTGAAAATCAAAGTGATTTTGTTAAAGGTCGACTAATTAGTGATAATACTCTAATTGCTCTTGAGTTGATGCATTTTTTAAAAAATAATAGAGGCGGTGATTATGAAGTAGCTTTGAAGATTGATATGAGCAAAGCGTACGATAGGGTAGAGTGGTGCTTTGTTTGGGAAGTAATGAAGAAGTTGGATTCTACAATTAGTGGATTAGGTGGATGGTCAACCTCATGGTTTTTTCAAACCATCCAGGGGGTTGCGACAAGGCAACCCTCTTTCTTCCTACCTTTTTCTTATTTGTGCAAAAGGGCTCTCCTATCTGCTCCACAGAGGAGAACAAAGACTAGAAATCTCAGGATTGAGGATTAACAATAGATGCCCGGTAATCAGCCACCTGTTATTCGTGGACAACGTTTTACAAAGCAAATGAGAATGCATGCCAAAATTTTATTCAAGTGCTACAAAGTTATAATGAGCTAAGTAGATAGCAGATAAATCTTAATAAATCATCTTGTTTTTTCAGCAAAAACACCCCCTCCCCCCGCACGTCAGAGACGATCTAGCGTAGAGAATGGATATTCCTCATGTTGGTGCCCAAGACAAATATTTGGGATTGACTGTGGTTATACAGTGGTCTAAGAAGAGTACCTTCAACTATATCAAAGATAAAGTAGAAAAAAGATTGCAAAACTAAAAGATCATTGCTCTCGGTAAGCGGAAGAGAAGTTCTTGTGAAGGCAGTAGCAACAGCTGTTCCACTTTATACTCTGAGTTGTTTCAGATTACCTGATTCTTTAATAGAGAAAGTTCAAAGGAAGATAATGAACTTTTGGTGGGGGAAAAAGGATTCGGAAAGAAAACAGTGGTGGATTAAATGGGATGTTATTAGTTAAGAGAAGAACCAAGGAGGCTTAGGAATCAAGGATCTAAAAGCATTTAATTTGGCCATGCTAGCCAAACAAAAATGGAGAATAGCCACTAAATCCGATTCACTAGTTAGTAAGCTTTACAAAGGAAGATATTTCAGGTATTCTACTTTCTTGAAAGCTGAGACAGGTCATAATCCATCGTGGGCATGGAGGAGCCTACTTGAAGGGAGGAAGGTTTTAGAGAAAGGTCTGCTATGAAAAATTGGTCGGGAAAACTCAGTGCGAATTCTTGAAGACCCTTGGATCAAAAATTCATTACCTATTGCTACAATGCAAAATCTGATCCCTAATGCTCAACTAGAATGGGTCAATCAACTCATTAACAACAACAGACAATGGGATGAACACACAATAACAACAAACTTTGATCCAGATATCGCAACTAGAATATTACACACAGAAATCGAAAAAGAGGAGGATAGACTAACCTGGGCCAGCGAAGCATCTGGGACATATTCAGTATTCACGGGCTACAAAATTGCGTACCACTTTTTTCACTGATCCATGGAGCAATTGCCGGAAGTGTGCAGAGATAAGAAGATGTAGAAAGCCCTCTAGAGCTTGCGATGCACCCCAAAAATAAAAATCTTCATTTGGAAAGCTTGCGATGATGGACTTGCTGTGAGAGGAAGATTGAATAAAAGGTTCCACAGCATCCCAAATGTCTGCCCTAGGTGTGAGAAAGATGGAGAATCAATTACCCACTGCTTAATCCAGTGCCACCTCGCAAACCAAGTATGGCAGCTTTCACCGATTAGCCACTTGGGCCAAGTATTGGGAACTCAACCGTTCTGGAAGTGGTGGTCGCATGTGGTATATCAGTCGAACCAAACGACACAGGGGATGAAGAATGTGGTGCTAGCGGCAGTTTTGTGTTGGATGAACTGGAGAGCTAGAAACTTAAAGATCTTTGAGAACAATATTGTTTCTCCTCAACGAGTTCTCGAACAAGCCATGAAGTTGTTACACGAGTTCCAAACAAGAATGAGGAGTTAGTATGACTTTTCCTTTCTTTCTTCTCTTTCTTATTTCCTTTCTTTCTTTTCAGTTGTTTTCTTAAACTCTTTCCATAGTCATAAGGATTTTTTGGAAAAGAAAATAAAGTGTACATGTTGAAAAAGTCTTATACGAGTTGAAACAAGCACCAAGAACGTAGTACAACAAGATTGATTCTTATTTCACTAAGAATGGTTTCAAAAGATGTCCATTTGAGCATACTCTTTACATTAAGTTTATTGAATATGAAGATATCTTGATCGTGTGTTTTTTGTTGACGATTTAATCTTTGTTGGCATCAATTTAAAGATAATTGTAGAATTATGGAAGGCTATGATAAAACTCTTTGAAGTGATAGACATGGACTTGATGTCGTATTTTTTTGGCATTGAAGTAATTCAAAAAGATGATGAAGTTTTCATTTCTCCAAAAAAAAAATGTGCAAATGATATTGCGAAGAAATTTCAGATGGAGCATTCAAAACCAGTTCTTACTCCCATAGAAGAAAAATTCAAGTTGTTGAGAAAAAATAAAGAAAAAGTAGTAAATTAAATCTCACTTATTACAAAAGTTTGATTGGAAAGCCTGAGGTACTTGACTACGACTAGACCAGATATTGTGTTTGGAGTTAGATTGCTTACTAGATTTATAGAAGAGTCTTATACCAACCATTTGCAAGCGACAAAAATGATGCTTCGAAATATTAAAGGTACTTTAAATGATGGTATTTTTTTATAAAAATACTAATGAAATAAATCTTGTCAGTTACACTGATAGTGATTGGGCTGGAGATATTGAAACAAGAAAAGGTACTTCAGGATTTGCATTTCATCTTGGTTCTGATGTAATTTCATGGTCTTCAAAAAAATAACCAATTATAGCACGTTCTACAGTAGAAGCGGAATATATAACAGCAGCAGGTTATGTAACGCAAGCAGTTTGGCTAAGAAGAATTTTTGAGAAATTAAACGAGAAATAAAGTACTCCAACAATGATATTTTGTAATAACAAGTTAGCTATTGTATATTGCAAAAATCCAATATTTCATGGGAGATCAAAGGATATTGATATTTGATTTCATAAAATCAGAAATTTGGTGAATGAGAAAGAAATTGTGATCGAATATTATCAAATGAAGAGCAAATTATAAATATTAAATTATTTTATAAGTTAAAAAATACTTGAAATGATTAATCCTACAAATTTAATTTAAAAGAGACGATGTTAATAATTAAATCAACTTCTAACAGATCACTACAAGTGGGAGGAAGGATCATGAAAACATCATATGACAAGTTGAAAAATTTAAAAAGTCAAATACCAATTCAAATTGAAAATTAGTGTCTACAAGCTTTAGTCCAAGCTGTTTTGATTCTTTTCTCATTGTACCGCCGCACTAAATATTTTATTGTGATAGATTGTCTATAAAAGACCATGTAATATGTTAACATTGTGTGTGTTTCATGAAATAAACATGAGCATGATTATGAGAAGTGTTTTTCGTTTTATTATTTCATATGAATGTTAGTGAGTTTGAAAGATATATAAAAAAAATATTATTTATATAAATGAATAATTTTAAAACTAATAAATTGTGGGTATAATACTTACATTCGAGTCTTGTCTTAATGTGTTGCTATTTTGTTTGGAAGTATTTCTTGTGTGGTTTTAAAAGCTGACCTTCATGAAACAGATCACCCCTAGAACTGTGTTCTTTAGAATTTGATGTGAGGTGATGAAGCAGTGGACGTGGTGATATAAGTTGAAAAGGACAAAGTTTTGAGATTGGTCGAAAAACTAATGGATGAAAATGGAAGGAGAAGTGGTGGCCAACTGGCCATGGAGTGATGTTGGAACTTGGAAGACAGTTGCCAAGGAAGAGACGATACGGTGGGAGTGTATCAATGAAATAAGGAAATAAGAGTATGGAGATAGAAGGAGAAGAAAATGGTAATCACGGGCCACCTGCGATTCTTCATATTAGTGGGTGAGTATTTTGAATTAAAAAAGGATGCATTCTCTTTTACTATTTTGGTATCTCCAAACATGGTCCTTTAATTTAAGGTCCAACTGTAACTTTTCCCACTATAGACTGTTTTATTTTTATGGAATGGAATATTATTCAAATAATTTATATGCTCTGCAACAATGATTCCTCTAACAATATGATTTTTAGACTAGGTTTGTTTCTAATAATAGAATAACACAAAACACTAAAACCAAAAAATAAAGATCAGAAATACAAAATTTTATATTTTTTATTCTATTTGGTGATAAATAAAAATAAATTATAAAAATTTAATTTATTTTTATTTTTTTATTCAAAAAATTTGATGTGAAAAATATAATAATAAAAAATATAATCATAAAAAATTAACAAAAATAATTAAAAAAATAAAAAATAAGTTGTGTCATTCTTGTTAGAATAGACACAAAATACATTAATTCAATATCTTTGGATACATTATTTCTGTCCATATCTCTTCTATCAAACACAATTTTATGGTTCCATATTCCTATTTTAGTGTCCTATCTTTATAAACAAACACAGCATTACTGTCCATTTATTAGATTAAGTGAAAGAGTCTAGTATAATAAAAATATTTAATGATCTTTAAAAGATCAGGATGCTTAAAAAATTTAAAATAATTTTAGGATGAAATTATAAATATTATATAATTTTTTTACATAGAATATTTATAAATTTGTCGCATGTTCTTTTTATTTTCTATTTTTACTAGATTTAAGCTTTTTTTGTTTTAGACTTTTTTAAATAAATAATTTATTTATTGATATAATTATCATTGCTAATGAAATAAATAATAAAAAATATTATATGATCAAATTATTTTTATAATCAAATTCAATTAAGTATTTTTATTTTTTTTATATGTCTTTTCTTTCTTTTCTATTAGACCAATTAATTTTATTTAAATAGTAAAATTTATTTTACATCAATTTAAATATATTTTTTCATCCATTCCAATTCAAATTATTGTAATAAATAAATAAATAAATAAATAAATAAATAATTTATTGATATATAATTCTTAAAATATTTTAAATTTTAAAAATATATGTGTATTAATAAAAGAAAAAATGTAAATATTTCAAAAAATATCTAAATAAATAATTAGGACAATTTACCTAATTAAATAAATCTATTGAATCCTTTACCCATATACACAAAACACAAACTTGTTATGTGCATGTGCAATTTGTGTTATTAGGTAAACCGTGGGAGCCAACTACGGTTTTTACTCTCTACATAAACCGTGGCTGGCAGGGACGGATTTGTGGTGAATGAGAATCAACATAAACCGTGGCAAGCTACCACGGTTTATTGAGGAAGGAAAATGTACATAAACTCTTGCGACCAGCAACGGTTTATGAAGGAGTTCGAATGTACATAAATCTTTGTGAGTTGCAACGGTTTATGAGGAGTGAAATTCTATATATTTGTGGTCATTGTGATGAAATAGGGCGTAACCATAGATGGTAAAACGTATATAAATATCAAATAAATAGCAGATAATATTTCACACAAGTCCGAAACATATAACCCTAAACTTCATTCTAAGTACATAAACCAACATAGGACGATAGGACGTGAATATAAGACAAAACTAATCAGAATCCTCAATGGTGTCACTGTCGTCATCGTCAAAATGACCAAGCAGGTGACCTCCGGTCCCACACAAAGGAGGACGCCTCACCCTCCTTGGTCTCTGGGCCACATCTGGTGCTGCTGTCTCTCGGGGAGCGGCACTGAATGCTGAAGCTGGGGTCCCTCCTAACGCGAACCATGGGTCAGAAGGAGATGCTGCAGGCTCGTTGAGGTCAACGACCAACTGAGGCTGAACATCGGGAATAGGTGGCTGCTGATCAGCAAACTCAGAATGAACCTCGGGCATCTGTGGCCTATAATGGGTCGCATCGTCATCCCTGAGCATGTCTGCTATATCCCTAAAGAACTCTGACTGACTAACAAGATCATCAATGTCCATCCCGACAGCCGCGGTAGTAAACTCAGCAAATGCCTGTGGCTCGAAACTCCCAAACAGCTGAGAGCTGCTGCCCACGTCGTAGGTGGGCTGATCCATCCCTGAAGCCCAACCACCCACATCATCACGAACACCGTGCTGAGTAGCCTCATTCTCAACGGAAGGTCCTCCACCTCGAGCCCGTCCACGACCATCCCGGGGAGCCTGTCGTCTGGCTCTACGACGAGGAACACGACACATCTCCATCATCAGCAGCGGGTTGGTCCTCTTCTAAACGGTCGGCCAGCCATCACCACTCTCGATCCGTGGTACGGGTGCTTATACGGCGACGCCGATCGACTCACCTGTTATCTGGTCTGTCGTAAACCTGCACCCTGGAGGGGGCCTGGGACGACCCTCTGTGACGAGCCTCCTCAGTCAATACAATCGGCCTCGAATCCTAAAATGCAACATCTGGGGATAGGAATCTGTGGGCCACACGGCACCACCAGTCCATGTACTCAGCTGATGGACCGGGGTCAAGGACTCGATCGACCGGTATGACTGAATAAAGCCGGTTTTCCCAATGCTCATGCCACTCCTGAAAATATCTGGGGAACCATCGGTCCCCACCCCTGCCATCCTTGGCATGTAGCCAATCTATGTTCAGAGCTGGCTGAGGAAGATGCTGAACACCGCCGAACTGAGGTAGCACCCTATCCACTTGATGCCACTCAATCGCAGCAAAATATATCAGGCTAGTGATGGCCGTCCATAGCCTACGGTGCTCATCAACTAGTATCTCCGGATGAATAACAGCAGCAACCTCGGCAGAGGAATAAGGCTCCCACACAAACTGTATCGGAAAAAAATAGTTATATCAGACCATAAAATTTAATCTAAACCAGTCCAAGTAAGAGTAATAACTAAATGACTCACATCGTGGACACGCAATCGATCCAACGAAAGGCGTGCAGACACGACTCTTTCACCCACTGCATCATTTTTCGGTAGATATGTAGCCCACCTACAATTTTAATTGAAATCATGTACTAACAAAGAAGAACATATGATGTTGAACAAGTTATGAAACGAAAATATAAAACCGTACCTGGATGCAAGCGAAAATCCGAATCCATCAAACCCATTAGGCCTCAAAGTGGGAAACCTTCAAAAAATTCAAGACTATAGAAGCTGAAGTGGCCTTGCCAAGTTAACAACATTTCTATTTGTCCCACGACAGAGACATCTATATAACTAGGCCAGTGCTGCCGAGTCCCAGCTATATCTCCCCAACTCGTCCAACAATGCCAAATAAGGCAACCAACGAAGGTGGACCCGGTTTGCGTTCTTGTCCGCAAACAGCTGAGAGGACAACAACATCAGAATATAAGCATGCGCGTATATACGCACGGTCTCCTCACTAGCATCTGCTGGGAGAATCCGAAACCTCTCATGGAACCATGTGTAGCACACTGTCATCTGCTTTACTTTATTCTGCGGAGGTAACTCCCCAAACAACTTGCGAAACCAGACCCATGCCGGTCTTCCGTGTTCCATCAGACTCTTAAAGTTAGTCAGGCACCCACTAACAGGCTCCCCATCAATCGGCAAACCAAGCTGATATGCCACATCTTGCAAACTGATAGTGCACTCACCAAAGGGCATGTGGAAGGTGTGGGTCTCAGGATGCCACCGTTCAATAAATGCGCTAAGTAGAGGCTCATCAACCCAGAATCAGTGACTGTTCAGCCTAGCCAAATAATACAAGCCCGCGGTCTCCAGATACGGTATGATCTGCTCGTGTAAAGGCATATTTTGTTTTCTCCTCACGCCCTAATAACCCTAGTAGGCTACAAAATATGGGTAACAAAATTTCTCAACATACGAGCAGTACTAATAACATCAAACATAATTTAGAAAAAATTATTAGATACCGACATTGGTTTTCTATTTTCTTTAATGATAGTTAAAACAATCACGAAACAATAGGAATAATAACAATACGAATAGGAATAACTCTACTAACAATAACAATAGTTTTAATACTAACAGCTCACAGTACTAATAAAAATAAAAGTAATAATGATAACTACCATTATCATAAAAGTAACAAAAATAATGATAGTAACAATGACACTACCACTACTATCAACTCATAATAACAATGAAAATAAAATTAATAAAATAATTTTACTACAATAATAATTATAAGATAATAATAGTTATATAAATAATCATAGTATTAATATTATTAATAATAATAATAATAACTAACCTCATCGTCGATAGATCCAGCCACGTGAGCAACGCCATTTAGTCGGTACAAGCGAGTTTCATCCTCTATGCCTCCACCACCCAAACTTCACCAAAACTTACAACTCTCTCTCTCAAACTCTCTCAACCAAGAAGAAGCTGCAAAATATTTGTTTCCTCCCAAATGATCTATCATGAGCATCAACGGATTATGTATTTATACTACTAAACACGTAAACCGTGAGAAGCAAGGGGATTTACCTTTGAATGTCTCCTCTTCATAAATTGTAGTAGACAACCACGGTTTATGCCTGCTAGTTTTCTTTCCTAATCTGTGGGACTCAACCACGGTTTACGGCCATTGTTTTCCACGAGTAATCCGTCCCTGACAGCTACGGTTTATGTAGAGAATAGAAATCGTAGTTGACTCCCACGGTTTACCTAATAACACAAATTGTACATGCACGTAACATGTTTGCGTTTTGTGTACATGGGTAAAGGATTCAATAGATTTATTTAATAAAAGAAAAAATGTAAATATTTCAAAAAATATCTAAACAAATAATTATTTTAATTAATTTATTAAAATTTTTTAAATTAACAAAAATTTGTCGACCTATATTTGTCAAACTATATTAAACAATTACAATTTTTTTTAAATAAACTCTTTCTAAAATTTTAATATTTTAAAAGAGTAAAATATCGTTTTCATCCCCAACGTTTAGCGTAAGTCTCAAAGTTGTCCCTAACATTTCAATTGTTCTATTTAAGTCCCAGCGTTTTAAAACTTACTCAATGTTGTCCTACTGTTAGGGATCCGTTAACAGAATTGATGGCGGGATAAAATTGAGACGATTTTGAAACGTTAGAGACTTAAATATGACGAAAACGTTGGGGACAAAAATAATACTATACATAGAAATAAATTTTAATTTTATCCTTCAATAATATCAATTTTTTACTATACATAGTATTCAATTATTTTTTAATCACATCTAAATAAATTACACTTAATCATATTACTTTCATTATAAATAAATTAATTTTTTTATAATTTTACTCTTAAAGAGTTTTAGTTATCATGAAATATTTGTAGAATGACTAGTATATAAACTTGCAGAAAAAAAATATATATACATACAATAAAATATAAATTATACCTTTTGTCTCTAATGTATCAAAATTCTTTAAAATTATAAAAAAAATAAATTTATTTAAAATGAAAGTAATGTGATTAAGTATAATTTATTTAGATGTAATTAAAAAATAATTGAATACTATTTACAGTAAAAAAATTAATATTATTAAAAGATAAAATTAAATTAAAATTTACTTTTATGTATCGTTTTTGTCCCTAACGTTTTCGTCCTATTTAACTCCCTAACGTTTTAAAATCGTCACAATTTTGTCCCGTCGTCAATTCTGTTAACAGATCCCTAACGACAGGACAACATTGAGTCAATTTTGAAACATTAGGGGCTTAAATAGGACGATTGAAACGTTATGACAATTTTGAAACTTACCCCAAACGTTGGAGATAAAAACGATACTTTATTCTATTTTAAAATAAACATCAAATTTTAATTTGTAATAAAATTAAATAATTTTAAAAATAAAAATAGTATTTTTGTTTTTTAATACTAATACTAAAAATATTATTTTTTCCGTAATATTAAGAAAAATCTTTAATCCTTCCAAAAAAATTAATTATGTACGTGGTCTTTAACTAATATTGCTTAAATTATCAATTCTTTACATAATTCAATAGACCATTTTATAATTAGCACAAACTTAAAGAATTAAAGTCAAACTTTGTAAATTTACAATTTTATATACAATACCAATAAAAAATACTAAATTAAATATGCTCACCTGGTCCATTAAGAACCAATTTTAAGTTTTTCTACCAGAGACGATTCCTTAGTTTAAACAACCGAATTTCTATATCTAAAATTAGACTTCATTAAATTTTGAATTAAATAGGTTGAAACCAATTAACTTAAAAATATATTAGGTTAAGTGAGTTAGTTCACAACAAAATAGAAGGTCCTTTTTCAAAAAATTATCATTCCTTTTTATATAAAAAATATGTTTGTTTAAGATTTTTTCATATAAAAGTGATATTTTTCTGTCTAATTTTTTAGCCAAAAAATTGATTTCTTTTTAACTTTTTTTAAAATAAATGAATTAATCTCTATAATCCGTCAAAATGATCATAAACAGTTTATTTTCGGTCCACAAACAAACAAAATGAACTAGGTAGTATAACACGCACGCGTGTTTAAACAAATTGGGCTGGCCTGTTTAATGGCGCCAAAGGAAATTATTCATAGATTAAATTATTTTATCTATTGAATTTGACTTGACTTTTTGCGGTTTCATTGCATGTGTTAAGAGTAAAAGTTTCTTCTAAATGCATTGGAATATTATTAAGTATATAAAGTTAAATTTATTTCCTGCTAATGGAATGGTATAATCGGGTTGAAGCCTAGATAGGGATTCAGTAACTTATGTTTAAGAGGAGTGTGGCGGTATTTTGTGATTTGTAATTATTAATTATTATTATTATTATTTTTTAATGTTATAAAATTATATTTAATAATATAAGATTATTCAATTTTTTTATTAATTAAGTGTTCATAAAATTTTAATAAAAATACTGATTACTTAGACTTTCTCTATGTTTAATTCGGTTCTAGTATTTACTCATACAACTTGTCAACGTGATTAAACATATACATTGAGTCCTCCGAAAAGAAAAAGAAAAAAGGAAAAGAACATATCGTATCCGCAAGAGACAAGAAAAGTTGGAAAAATAAATAAAGGAGATTGAGATAGAGAGAAAACAAATCAAATTAAGATATAAAAATTCACTTAACTTCTGCCTGTAATATAGCACAAGACAAGATACAATATATTATTGAAATTAAGCCACCGACGAGCTCCAAAATTACCATTTAGCCCATCTCATGCAGGTTTCGTGAGAATGAGGCAAAATACGTTCATGCTTGCTTTAATTCTTTCATGTACCTTTTCTCCAACGCTCATAATCAAATTACTAATAACTCACATTATCCTTAATTAATTACTTTTTTATTGTTTTAGTTGATTAATTAATTAATTCACTACTGGTAAGTGCACTTGTTCTTGAGGGAGATGGGCACGCCCATCTTCTTGGGATCCATGACCACGGTGCACTCTATCTTCTTGTAGAACTTGGGCTTCACCAACTTGCCCAAAACATAAGCCTTTGACCTCACCATCAAGGTCAGCTTCAACGGCACCGGTTGGACAGGTGCGCCGTTGATGCTGCTCAGGTCAGCTCCCCCTCCGTACAGTGGGATATGACTCCCCTTCACCACTATTTTCACTGATCTCTGGCTTTTCCTCGATTGGTAAAACTTTGGCATCTACAACAAATTAGTTTTGATTAAAAATTTATATATCTATCTCTATATCTAGTAGTATTAATTGATGTAGGAAACAATGTTTAGATGAACTTAATTAATTAGATACTCACATTTCCAGTGGCTAGAGTGAGCTGGGAATAACTGAGATCTAAGGGTGTTGGAGTCACATGGACTCCAAAGAATGTTGCGGTGTTGCGAAAGGTCAATTTCACCGAAGAATTCATGGTAACTAAGCTAGTTGCAACTCCTGACATATCCGCACCCGCTTGAATCACAAATTCATCAAATGTTATACTCTGCCATAAAAAAATTATTCAAAGTCACACTTAAAATTAATTAGATTAATACATCAATAAATTGCCCTTCACATTAAATGTACACTAAAAATAAGCCAATTCTATAAAATACGTTTAAATACAAAATATATTTATACACAAATATGACTGGTTTGGTGACAGAGTTTTTGAAATAAGTAATTACAAAAGCTCATTATTAATAAACGTCCAGATAGTTTGAGATTCCTTCATAAATTTATAGCAGTTAACGGTTGAGAAAGCCGTCATTTTCTTTCTTGAGAATTAAATTTAATAACTAGAGAAAAATACTAAATATTGGAAAAACACAATCACATAACTTCACTTTAGATACATCAATCTTTTAAACAACTGAAAATATGAAAGAGTTAATGTGAGAAAGATGAATGAATACCTACCTTGACAGTAATGGCGGGTTTCTGGGGGCGGCTGGCGCCCCAGAGAATGAGAGAGAACACGGAGAACAGCAAGGCGAAGCCGACGACGAAGGCTGGGAAGTAGCATCGACGAGGGAGGCCATGGTGATCTGCATCGTGCAGATCAAGAAGGCCTTCTTCTTCAATGGCGTTGAAGTTGTTGTTGTTGTGGTCCTTCCAGGGCCTCCAGGGGCCCTTGTTCCGGTTAGTGGCGTTGCTCTTGCGGGAGCCCGAGAAGCGCGTGGAGGCCGACTCGCGGGAGTGCGGGCCCAAAGAGGAGTTGGAGTGAGAGTGGGGAGGAGAGCCCAGCGGGCTCTGCAGCGGGCTTGACTGAAACGAGTTCGTTGTTTTTTCACCGTCATGTGAGGAGTCCCTGGACGGGCTCTGGACGTAATAGACAGCACGTCGAGGGGACCTCGCAGGTGAGGACTGGCTGAGGCTGCTGACCTCGGAGTCGGTCTTTGCGAGCATTGATGACATTGTTGGTGTTGGTAGTTCCAAGATGGGTGATTTGGTAGTGTATTGATCTGAATCTGAAAAAAATGAGGAGTGTCAGAGTGAGAGTGAGGAGGGAAGAGTGAGGACGAAGGCTCGTGTGGTGTGTGAATTGTCATGTTATGTTATGTTTGCTTAGAGGGGTGAATGCAGAATCTGCATAGCGTACTTGTTGGGCCAGCGGTGATTCTTTCTATTTAAATTAAAAAAAAAAAAACAAATTTAACGAAAATGGAGTTTAATTTTGTTGGACAGTCAACAACGTTTTATATGCTTTAATTACATTCATTTTTTTACGCAATCAATTAAAATTTAATTATTTTTATTAACAGTATTAATGCACTATAGAGTCAGACAATAAATATTATTATTTTAAATTCATATTTAATCAATAATTTATATTTAAATTTGTAAAAATTTTATACATAAAATAAGTAATTTATATTTATTAAAATTATATATATAAATTAATATAATTTATTTATTGAAGATAATTTGATCTTTATAATGACTAAAATTAATAAAAAAATACTGACCTTAAAATCTTTTTTATTTTAGTGTCACTAAAGATGGTCTTATTCAAAAATTTAAACTTAAAACGAGATTAACTCTCTTTATAAAATTGTTAATGTAACATATATTTAGTTCTGTGTTAGTTTTACTTGCATCTACTTTGTTTACTGATTACGAAGCTTTCGCTCGTGGCGCGTAATTAATACAGAAGAAGATCAGATGGAGTTTGTCTCCGACACCATGGATTTCCAGTTGTTTGCATGTACTGTATCTAATAAAATAATAAAAATATTATTTGTATTGATTTTTTTTTTGTGACTATTTGTATTGATTTTAAGTATAATTTAATTAAAGTGTATATTTTTTTGAAAATAATACGAGTTTATTACTTTTTTTTTATATTTGAGATTAAAATATAAAAGTATTATACCGATGGGGAGTGGTACAAATAACGCCATACATAAAATAATGACTCGTGTATGGGCTATGGGCTAATTTTTTTTGATATGAGACCAAGTTTGGTGTAATGCTGGGTTATGGAACTTAGGGGAGTTTTACATCGTTGTGACGGCGTTCAGGTGAAGGGAAGAAATCGGACGGTCCGATTTATTGCAGTTGAAAGGAGACACAAATCGGACCGTCCGATTTGTGGTTTATGGAAGGCAGTGCATGGAAATCGGACCCACCGATTTCATGCTTTACATTCAAATTTTTTTGGGTCCAAAGAAATCGGTCCCAGCGATTTCTTTGCTGGATGAGAAAAAATTTTACAAGTCATGAAATCGGACCCAGCGATTTCCAAACCATCACACTTACGTAAAGCACCATGTTCTCTCATACTCATGTGATACTCCATCTTCTTTCCAATATAAAAAATAAAAAAGTGTGGGCTATGGGCTTGACCAAATTCAATTTACATGCATTTTGTCGTTTTGTATAGGCTCTTCTTTCCTTTCTCCTTTTATAGTTATTATTTATTTTTCGGTGTTTTACACTTTTACTACTATCTAAACTTTGGCATAGGCCTTTTTCTGGTCGATTTATTAAGTGATTATTATGGGTTATTACATGTTCTGTCCGAAAAGGTAATAATGTAATATCGTTGTAAGTTGTTGTAATTTTGTTTTGAATTGAATGTTTTGGCTCTTTCCTTTTATTTCTTTTAGGCAATCCAATTAGGGATGTCAATGGGGCGGGGCGGGGGCGGGGGATGCTTCCCTACTTCCCGTCTCCGCCCCAGAATTAATTTCCGTCCCCGCCCCATTCCCTGTCATGGGGGATAATTGTCCCCATTCCCGTTTTCCGCATTCCCCGCGTTCCCCGCGGGGCCCCATTCCCCATCTTCCTATGTTTAACATTCATATAAAAATTATAGTAAAAAATATCAAAAAACAAAAGAAATAAACTAAAAAATATTATTACAAACACAAACATATCTTATCTAAGATTATAAGTCCAGAAATACAACATAGCAAATCATAGTCCATAAAATAAAATCTTAAAATGCAACTTCAATTATAAAGAAAGCAATAAAATAAAGTCTTTAACATCAAATATTCTTTCATTGTCGGCATAAAACTTCTAACAAACATCTCCATGTTCTCTGTTAAAACAATAGAGACAAATATGTTAACATATAGTGACGAGAATGGAAGCAAACACGCAGAGAGTTTTGAAGCTGCTAGGGTGACGGCGCAAGAGTGGCCGGTGGCTAGCTGTGAGGGTTTTGAAGTTTGAACAAAGTGGAGAGTGAGTGAGTGACTGGAGTCTGGAGAGTTGGGGTTTGGATGGGAATAGAGAGTTAGAGAGGGCGTAGCAACAAAGGTGAGAAGGGAATATAGGGTTAAGGTTTTTTAATGGGTGAAATTACTATAATACCCCCTATGTTAGAAATAAAGTAAGAGTATTTAAGTAAGTTTAACAATTCGGGGAATTATCGGGGATGGGGCGGGGATCCCCGCTCGGGTCCCCGCGCCTGTCTCGGGGGAATTTTGCTCCCCACCCCCATCCCCACGGAAAAAATTTCCCACCATCGGGACCCCATTCGGGACGGTTCCCGCGGGAATCCCCGCCTGCTGGGAATTTTTGACACCCCTAAATCCAATGCCTATTTTAGTAATGAAAAACTCAATTTAATTCTGAACATTTTAAAATAGCCAAATAAAATTTCCACCATTAATTAGTTTTTAGGTAAATTTCTATCTCACAAACCCGTACTATATATAGTGATAGTTAAATACCATGATAGTATTGCTTAGTTGATCTAAATATTTTTTTAAATAAAATATTATTTTTAGTCATTAAATAATACTTTGCTTAAGTTTTAATGTTTTCTAATTTTTAAAATAGCTTATTTTTGTTTTAAACGTTTTATTTTATTCTATTTGTGTCTTCTGATTAAAATTAAAATTAATTTTTAAGAATACAATTTTATTATTATTTTTTCTCTTGTTCTTCTATTTTTAATATATTCTCAAATCACTTTATACCATTATAATCGTTATAATTATTATTTTTTGTTATTATTTAAAAGAAAATCATAATAAAAATTATTTTTAAAAATTTTCATTTTAATTAAAAATTAAAATAAAATAAAATAAGATATTTAAGATAAAAAATATAACATTTTAAATATTAGAGACAAAACTATTAAATTAGTCTTTATTCTAAATATTAGACTTACTTGGTGATGTCTCTCATGGCTAAGCCAAGATGACTACAGCTGGCCATAGTTTGACCAGCAAATAAAGAATTAACACATAGCATAATAGAATGTATAAGAAATAATCAACTTAAATAGTAGACTATGATTATCAAAGTATATGTAGTGGTAAATCTTTTCCTTAAACCGTAGAGTTAAAATTGCAAAAATAAATAAAATAGACTAATTTTGGCTTGGGCCTTTATGAGAATAGGCTACAACCCAACAATAT
Source organism: Arachis stenosperma (assembly GCF_014773155.1). Lineage (NCBI taxonomy): Eukaryota > Viridiplantae > Streptophyta > Magnoliopsida > Fabales > Fabaceae > Arachis > Arachis stenosperma. The sequence goes on from NC_080377.1 coordinate 15,544,362, forward strand.
TAGTGGGTAATGAATTTATAGGACAAATTTAGGATTTGATTGAAGGGAAAAAAATTAAGGTTAATTTTAAAATACAGCATCATTACAAGAAAAATGTTGAGTACTATCGAATTTATTATCGAAAATTAGTGGCGAGTTTATCAGCGAATTAACTATCGTATTTGGTAATAAATTCTTCACCCTAAAAAATTATTATCGGATATGGTATTCTGACAATAAATATACTGATAATATTTGAAGAAAAAACTAAAAAATTTGGCGCGATCGTTACCATTGGATTTATAGGCGGCTAAATTCGGCAGTAATACTGATGAGTGAAACATTGTGTTTTTGTCACACACAAAATTTTACTGACGAATTTATTCGCCGGTAAATCCAGCAGTAATTGTGTCCTATATTAAATACGTGAACAGTCTTCTTCCTTGTTTCAAAGTTCTCTCTCTCTCTCTCTCTCTCCCCCCCTCTCTCTCTCTCTCTCACCACCGCCTCCTCCTCCTTTTTCTACCTCATCGCCTCGCTGCTCCCTTCTCTGCCACCGGCCGCGCTCATCACCACCATCATTGCCGTCACTATCATCCTCACCTCCATCGCGAGCCACCAGTATTTTTTCGTGACCTCCTCCTCCGCTCTCTCTGACGAGTCGCACTCTGGTGACCTCACTTCACCGCCACCAGCTGCGGTGTCACTGCTGCAATCTCTATCTCTCTCCTAATATCTTGCTTTGTGTTTCGTTTCAAGTTTTGTCAAATTTTTTATTAATCTTCTTGTTTTAAATTTATTAGGGTTTAATTAGATTTTAATTCCTCATTAGTAATTTGATTTAGTTAAACTACCTGTTACTGTTAAGTTGATTTAGAGTAAAATTATAATTTTTTTATTAGAATTTCTCTTATTACATAGGTAATTAAACATGCTATTGTGATTCTTAGGTTTGTAATTTAAATTTGTTTGAATTCATTGACTGAGGGTTTAATTAGATTTTAATTTTTTGTTAGTAATTTAATTTAGTTAAACTACTTTTTGCTGTTAGGTTGATTTAGAGTAAAATTAGAATTTTCTTACGAGAAATTTCTGTGTTGGTATTATTATAATTTATTGTTGATTTATGTTTCTGAATTTCTGTTAATTTGTATGTTATTTATAGATATGACGGCAGGTAGAGGTATTGCGGACCAGGCCGCTGGTCGTGATCGTAGTCGTGGTCATGGTTATAGTAGAGGGAGGGTTTCTTCTGGTACCTCCGAAAATTCTGGATCCTCTCCTTCTACTTCGACTATGCCGGTGACATCACAGGTTGCAATTTTAGCAGACCAGTCGTTCATCATGGTCCCTAACCCCAACTACGTGCTTCCATCTATGGCGACCACGACCCTCCAACCGCTCAGCAGCTCGCTGCCATGGCAACGCCGCCTTTTGCCTCTCAGTAGCCCGCTACCATGGCGATGCTGCCTCCAGCGACGGAAGCCTCGACCCCGAAGTCCTCTCATGGAAGTGAGGCAGTTGATGCCCTTCTATCACCTTCCATCGTATAGCTGACCATTTGGCCTGATTGCGGCACGGGGTAAGTATCACTTTGAGTCTTATATATTTTCTGATTTTTAAATTGCTTGAAGTGTCTAATTATTGATTTTCAGTTTAGTGGATTTAGCTTTGAATGGCTAAAAGTGTCTGATTATTGATTTTCATATTAGTGAATTTAGGTTTGAATGGTTGAAAGTGTCAGATTATTATTTCCTGATTATCAAATTGATTTTCAGCTTAGTGGATTTAGGTTTGAATGGCTGAAAGTGTCTGATTATTGTTTTCTGATTATCGAATTGCTAAAGTGTTTGATTATTGATTTCTAGTTTAGTGGATTTAGGTTTGAATGGCTGAAAGTGTCTGATTATTATTTTTTGATTTTTGAATTTCTAAAAGTGTCTGATTATTGATTTCCAGTTTAGTGGATTTAGGTTTGAATGGCTAAAAGTATCTGATTATTGTTTCCTGATTATCGAATTGCTGAAAGTATTTGATTATTAATTTCCAGTTTAGTGAATCTGAAAGTATCTGATTATTGATTTTCAGTTTAGTGGATTTAGGTTTGCATGGCTAAAAGTATCTGATTATTGTTTCCTGATTATCGAATTGCTGAAAGTATTTGATTATTGATTTCCAGTTTAGTGAATCTGAAAGTATCTGATTATTGATTTTCAGTTTAGTGGATTTAGGTTTGAATGGTTAAAAGTGTCTGATTTAGGTTTGAGGCGCATTCCAATTACAGATGAAACTCTACCAAAATTTATATAAAAATCTCTATATGTCATGATTATTTGCTTCTGATGAAGTTTTAATTTATATTGCCATATTATTTTGTTTGTGGATTGTTGATAGGTTTGTGCTAAACAACAACACATGTACTCAGGAGATGACCAACGTCATCAAGCTGATGTATGACCATCCCTGTTCCAACTACAAGAAGATCTCCTCTGAGACCAAAGAGCGATGGTTTCAGAAATGGGTGGTAATTAGTTTTTTTAGCTTCAAACCTTTTTAGGTAGTTTACATATTCTATTTTAATTGACTAATTTAATTTTTCTTTATGCAGTTGTGCTTTATATGGGATGTTGAGTACGATCTTACCATCAGAAAGATATACGACCATCGAATGGATTAGCGGTTGCAGCAGATGATGGAGGATGTTCGTGAGGAGCAGGACCACCTGACGACCTGGCTCCGACCGAAAATAAAGAAGGCTCTGTTAGTTTATTGGGAGATTGATGCGAGGTTCAGGTATCGGCATCTCACCAACAGAACTAATAGGGCATCGGGCAGGTTGTCCAAGTATACCAGCAGCTCAGAGACCTTCATGAAGACTAAGACCAGGCTAGTATGTAGTGTCTTTAATTTTCTTAATAACTTATTAGTTATATTCTTTTACATATTATTACTAGGCATCCTAAATATATTGTTTTAATGCAACATGGGTAGTCGAAGTAGTTGCATCACGAGATAAATACACCCACACGCTGAGGGAGAACAAAGAGAAATTTGCTAATCAGCGGTCTCAAGACCATTATGTGAATAAACATACATCTGATTATCTTCTAGTATAAAATTAGTAGAGATTAACTGTATAAAATTAATAACTGTTTGTGTTATTAATTTAAACAAAGACTTTTATATAAAATTAAACATTTGATAGTTATGTTATTTATAGAACGATTATGTTATTTGTATTGAATTTTTAATTTGTATACTCGTTAAGTTATATAATAATATTACTTATTTGTAAAAACATGCTATATCTGTAGGTAGAGTTATAATTGAGTTGTAATCAACTAGCAAAGAAAGTAGGATTGAATTTTAATAATAAATTTACAATAGTTTATTCTATAATCACATTAGTGTAAAATTGTGATCATATAACTTTTTTTATAGTCATATTTTTAAATTACTATAACCATAAAATAAACTATAGTCACGCTTTAAAGTTGAGATCATAGATTAAACAATTATCACATTTTTATATAGGATACCACTAGGGAGACAATGGATTATCTATACAATGTGTACAATTGGCTATTGAGTTACAAAATGAACATTCCCATACTATCTAGAACAACCATCCGAGTACTAGGAATAATAAACATCTTCCAAAAAACTTAAACTAATTTTGGAGCCCACCAAGATTTGAACTCTTGACCTTTTGAATCTAACATTCTAGTACCATGTTATGATACCACTCATCCCAAAAGCTTGAATTGATGAGAAAAGGTAACACTAATAGTTATATATCTAATACTTCATAAACTTCTATTGTACACATTGTATAAATATTCCATTGGCTCTTCATACTTTTCCTTTTGTATAAAGATGGAATATTTTACATATAATATGAGATTTGCATTTTTCTCTAAGATTACCAAATAAACACCTTGTCCAATTAGAAATTAAAATAACAAATTTATTCACAAATAATTGAAATTAGATTTATATTCACAACTTTTTTTTATTGTAAAGTATTGGTTTTGTTTACGAGTACAATTGTCAGTACTATTAGTTTTGTTTCAGTCAATTTAAGAGAAAGGAATGCTTTCTAAATATGATCTTCGAGAAAACTCCATTAATGTATATATATATATTGTGCATCGTTAGATTTAAATTTGTTTTCAAGATTATTAGAGAAACCGGGTCTAAATTGGTAGTTGAATTTTTCAAAATATTAGAAATTTCCTCCCACATCAAAACCATCTATTTCTTTTTGTTCAGTCTCCGTATACAATATTAATAAATCAAAGCATATATAAATATTGTTAATTTGTTACGTGGGGAAAATGAAATACATTACTACATTACTAATTCTCTCTCTTTCCTTTCCTTGTCTCTGTCTTTGAAGGGAACACCAAGTAAAAATCCGATATGAAAATGAAGGCATGAAGTCATGAACATATTATATAGCTTAGCTTACTGTATTGCGATGTTTATTAATTTAAATTCAGTAATATATATTTCTTATTCTTACGTATGTTATATTCACAGAGTGAAGTGGTGATGATTGTTGTAGCGCTTTGTCTTATAAACAGGTCGTCAAGCCTCAAGGTGAGTGGCATTTGAGTTTTGCTGAAATTAAACTCATGATATAATTATGAATGTTTTAATTTGCGTGTGATTGAACACATACAGCAAGGAGAAACATGTGCGTCATCAGGAGCCCAATGCGACGCAGGGCTTCAATGCGAAACATGCCCTGCAAATGGGAACACAAGGCCAAGATGCACTCGCACTCAACCAACCATGCCAACTTCAAAAGTAACTCTTGCTAACTATATGATTTTAGGAATAAGATTAAACTTTTAAAATAATCCCTGAAATTGGATTTGAGTACTCCAAACACTTTAGTAGCCCTTTTGTCTGTTTTTGAATTGGTAGGTGAAAGGTTTGGCGTTCAACAAATACTCGTGGCTGACGACACATAATTCATATGCTGTGTCCGGCACAAAGTCGGAGACGGGATCTTCTATTATATCAGGCACCAACCAGGATTACAACGTTACCCATCAACTCAATGTAAAAACCTCTGCTTCTTTTATCTAGAGAGAAATTCCAATATTGAAGAGAATCTAATGCATCATTTATCTTTTTGGTAATCCATTTTACATTGCCTTAAATAATAATGCAGAATGGTGTTCGAGGCCTTATGTTAGATATGTATGACTTTGAAAACGATATCTGGTTATGTCATTCCTTTGGAGGTCAATGTTTCAACGCTACTTCATTTGTAAGTGCCATCAACCTGCTAACTCTAATTTGTCAATTTATTAATTGGGTAGGTCAATTTCGTCCTTTACTATATTTTTAGTTTCACTTGAATTTTCTAATCAAGTAAATAGTAAACTGAGAAATAGGACAAGTAGGATTAGAAAAAAATTATGGTCAACTCACAGATCTTATAAAAAAAAAAAAGTCATTTTTAAAAAAGTTGAGATAAATTAATAAAATTATGAAAAGAAGATCAAATAAGGTAAAATTACAACGATTGGGCTTATTTATTAAAAAATAGGATGGAATGATATCTTAAAAACTTATTTGATATTTTTTTCCTTCTTTTATTTATAGATTTATAAATCTATAATAAAATTCTTAAAATAATTACTTATCATCCCTTATATTTGCTCTAATAAGTTTATCTATCCCTCTATTTTTTCTTTTGGACAAATTTGTTCTTCACTATTAAAAGAAAAAGACATATTATTATTAGCTAGTTTTCTCCCATACATGTAATAAGGAAGCATTATTATTCTTTTGAAGAGTGGCAAACAAAATGAATTTATCATTTTAAATCTTAATGAGAGACTTTGTGTACTGTGATATCGATTCAATCATACAACTATTACACTAAAATTAATTATCAGTGTTGAATACACATTAAAATATAAAATATATGTTAACAATAAATTAAATTATACATATATTTATATACAAATATATGATAACTAATTTTAATGATTAATTTAGTGTGCGAATAGTATTTTTATAAATCATGATATAATATGATTTTTCTGTCATCTTATGCATGGTAGCAACCCGCCATAGACGTGCTTAGAGAAATTAAATCATTTCTAGAAGGAAACCCGTCAGAAATTGTAACAATCTTCATTGAAGACTATGTGAAATCATCCCAAGGATTAAGCAAAGTGTTCAACGCTTCTGAGTTGAACAAGTATTGGTTCCCAGTTTCTAGAATGCCGAAGAATGGTGAGGATTGGCCAACCGTTGATGACATGGTCCGAAAGAATCAACGGCTGATCGTTTTCACGTCGAAATCATCCAAAGAAGCTTCCGAGGGCATTGCCTACCAATGGAACTATGTCGTCGAAAACCAATGTGAGTCCCCTGCTGCACTCACATAACATCTAATTATTGGAATTTCTATGTGGATATTATTATTATTATTATTATTTATTGAGCTTAATTACTACTATTGACGAGCATCTTTGATAGTGAATGAGATAGTCCTTGTGTATGTGAGTCGATTTGATCTGACCTGACCAAACCTCACTTGCATTGTCACGTTTTGAATGGAGTGAATTTTTCAACCATTAGTTGGATTTTAGAGCGTGTACCAATAATGCAAGATAATTGTTTAAAAATTAAGCATATATAAAAAAGTTAAATTACACCGTTGGTTCCTATATTTTTGGTGAAATTATAAATTATTTTCTTACACTTTAAAAGTTTGTAATTGAGTCCCTAAAGATAATTAAAATTTGTAATTTAATCCCGGCCATTCAAAAAGTGTTTGATTTAACAAAATATTATCAGAATATTCTATATTTTAAACACGTGATCTGCACATATTTACAATAGGGACCAATTTGTAACTTTAGTGAAATTATGGGGACCAACTGTATAATTTAACCATTTGAAAATGACCAAAAATTTTCTAGATTATATGAATCCACCCTACCCCTCCCCAGCTCTCTCACTCTCACTTTCTCACTTTCTAAAATGGCACCCCAACCCCAACGCTCTCTGTCTCTCACCATCGTCGTGCCTCTCGCCTCTGTCACCACGCCGAATTCACTAATAAATTGAGTTGCTATTTTTGTGTTGATTTGTTGCTATTTTTTTCTTAGACATTAAATTGTTCGCTTTGAGCATGCTTGGAAATGGAATTGTTCCCTTTCATTTATCGTCGGTGTTTAGTATTGGGATTGGAAGAGAAGAAAAAGTTGTCGGATGAGAGAGGCGAGATGGAGAAAGGAGGCGAGACCCGACTCGTGAGCACAAATGCGGTGGATCCGGCGTAGCGACGGTGAACCGAGGTGAGAGATAGAGAGTGGTGGGGTTCGGGTGTCGTTTTAGAAAGTGAGAAAGTGAGAGTGAGAGAGTTGGGGAGGGACGGAGTAGGTTCAGATAGCCTAAGGAGTTTTTGATCACTTCAAATGATTAAATTACACAGTTGGTCCCTATACTTTCACTAAAATTACAAATTGGTCTCTGTTGTCAAACATGTGCAGGTCACATGTTCAAAATAGAGAATATTCTGAGAATATTCTATTAAATCAAACACTTTTTGAACGACGGAGACTAAATTACAAATTTTAATTCTCTTTAGGGACCCAATTATAAACTTTTAAAGTGTAGGGACTACTTTGCAATTTCACTGAAAGTGTAGGGACTAATTGTGTAATTTAACCTATAAAAAATTAATCATGTTAAATGTATATTAAAATTAGCTATTAAAATTAGTTATTAGAATAAAATATATATTATAAAATAATACTTTTGATTTATGTCATGAAGATTTTATTATGTTTTTATGTTGGTTGTCGAAAACTTAATACAGTCTTTTTCCTTTATCCAAATTTAGAACCGATTATGTACTGTAAATGTAATATAGACGAAGTTAGAATAAAATATATATTAAAAATAAATTAAATTATACATATATTTATACACAAATAAATATATAGTGACTGATTTTGATAATTAATTCTAATATATAAATAGCTTTTTTTTAATAGATAATACCATTCAATTGCATGCTAGCTATGATCAATGTCAAATATTATTGATTTCAGAATTCTTTCACAAAATTTTCGTACTTCATGTTGCCATCTATTTTATTATATTTAAATTTTGAGAAAAATTTTACCTTTTTTTTTTAGAGATGCTAAAATGATATTTTTTATTTATAAAAGAAATACTCTTCCTTTTTATAATTTTTAAATTTTTTTTAAATTTAAAATTTTTTGTATTAACTAATGTTAATTTTACTTATTTTTTAAGAAAAATTAAAAAAGATCTTTTAGCAAAAATTTTATTTTTTTGTGATTAAATTTTGTTTACTAAAACACTTTTTAACAAATTATTTTTTTACTGATTAAATTGTATTTTTTACTAAAATATTCTTTTAAAAAAATTTTAATGATTAAATTATTCTTTTCTTAAGATATCCTTCAATAAATTTTTAGTTATTAAATTGTGATTTTATCAAAATTTTTGTTAAGAATTATTTTTATACTTTATTATTAAATTTTTTGATATCAATATATATTATTTTAATATTATATTAAAAAAATCTTACCACTGTTAATATATATAACAATTAATATTAATAAATAATTTATTTCATAGAACTATTAAAAATTATTAACAACTTTATCAAAATTTTAAAACAAGTTGAGATGGATAAATTCAAATTTAAAAAATTAACATCTCATTCCTTTATATCTTTACAAAGCAAATTTTTTAATAGTTAAAAATTATTGAAGGGTATCTTAAGAAAAATAATTTAATCATTAAAAAGTTTTTTAAAAAATATTTTGAAAAATACAATTTAATCAATAGAAAAATAATTTGTTAAAGACTATCTTGATAAATAAAATTTTAATCACAAAAAAAATTTACTAAAAGATATATTTGTAAAAATAATTTTTTTTTTTGAAAAATGGGTGAAGTTAATGTTGGTTAACATAAAAAATTTTAAATAAATTAAAGATAAATTTTTTTAAAAGTTATAAAAAAAAGTGTATATTTTACAAATAAAAAATATTATTTTAATATTTCTCAATAAAAGAGTGAAATTTTCTCTTAAATTTTTGTACAATTTTCATCTACTTTATTACTATTATTACCTTGCAAATATTTGAATGTGTAAATCCTAAATAGATATACGAATATGACTATATGTACTCCAATTGAATGATTATATATAGATGGAGATGGCGGAATGAAAGCTGGTTCTTGTCCAAATCGTGCGGAATCTTCAGCTATGAACACGAAGTCAAGGTCCCTTGTTCTTCAGAACTATTTTCGCACCGATCCGAATGCAAGTGAAGCATGTGCTGACAATTCAGCACCATTAATTAGCATGATGAAGACTTGCCATCATGCTGCTGGAAATCGCTGGCCAAATTTCATTGCTGTTGATTTTTACCAGGTATGCATTCTTCTTATCACTATTAATACCACATCAATTTAAATATTCTCTATTATTTAAATAAAACGTGTAATTTTTGGGATGAGCAATGCTTTTTGTGATTAATAAAATTTATTATTTTTAGTCGATATTTAGTCAATTCTAAATAATAAAAACTAAATTTTAAACATTAAATCCTAAACTCCAATAATATAAAAAAAAAAGTGTTTTAAATCACTAACATTTCTCTTTTGCAATATCAAAAGATCACCGCAACAAAAGGGCAAAACATAGGTCTTTATATGCATTTTCTACTTTTATTATTAAAAGTGATTAATAAAAAAATAAAAACTTTGTTTCTTTATAGCATAAAAAAATGGTAAATAGTTCAATAATGATATTTTCATATGAAATTTACATTATGAATCGTTAGATGAATTAAAAGATTTGTTAAATATATTTAACTAAACGATCTAAAAATTTATAGTGTGATCTTTACGTGAAACATCATCATTGAAGTATAAAAAATACATATATACACAAAAAGTTGTGCAAACGATACTTCTTGTTTAGTACACAATGAAAATATTAGTAGGAAAAATAAGTTTTTTTTTTTTAAATTAGGAATGAAATTTAAATTCCTAACTTTTAGGTGAATATGAAAAATTTATACCATTTAAGCTATAGTTTGTTGACAGTAAAAAAAATAAATTACAATAAAAAATGTTAGATACAAAATCATTAGGGATAAAATAAAAAAATTTGAAATAAAAACAATAGGGATAAAACATATGGGGCCTTCTAAATTCTAATGAATTCCCTTAAAAAAATCTAAAATTAAAAAAAAAAGTTTGATATTCGGTAACAAGTAACAACAACTCTTGGGCCTTTAATTTTTGGCTCATCAGATCAACGAGTTGTCATTAGCAAAACTGCAAAACATTTTATTTATTTATTTAATCTATCTATCTTTGAACAAAGAAACACAATCTGCCAAAGTTATATCATAATCCGTTATTATCATATATTTGTTATACAGAGGAGCGATGGCGGAGGAGCCTCAGAAGCTGTTGATGAAGCAAATGGTCACTTAACTTGTGGATGTAACAACATTGTCTATTGCAAGGTTTCTCACTTCTTTTAGCTACGTTTCTCTTTAAACTCTAGTATCTATAAAATTTATGCTTTACTTTTTTGAATATCAAACTTGATATGGATATGTGTGTATGCAGGTAAATGCTACATATGGAACGTGCCAAGTGCCTCCGATTTCTCCGCCACCACCTGCAGCTCTCGCTACCCCCCCTACGGCTGGAGGAAACCAGCCGTCAAAAAACATCGCTTTTATAAACACCATGCCGGCCAAACTGCTGAATTTGTTTGGTGTAATTTTGGGGATGGCAACTTTCTTATCTTGGCCATAAGACTTCAATTGTATTTCATAGCACTTCCTTCTTTTAGTGTGTTTCTGAGTTAAGATCCGGGAAAAAATGAGTAGAATATATAGGACTTGAAATTGAAGAGTAGATAGATTACCCTTGAGCTTTTACACATGTAGATAAAGCATTCTTAGTCCTTAGTATTTGAAAACACGTTTGTAAATTGACCATTTATATTCGTGTACATGATTTCATCCATACCTATAAGATACATCTATTTATTATACAAATAATAAGAGATTCCTTGAAATGGTTAATATTTTGGTTTCAAAATTTTAATAATCCAAATATCCATACATCAGGGAGTTGGGGCATAATAAAGAATTTGAAAATAAGAAAAAAATAAAAAAATATATTATAAATACATAAAAAAATACGGATAAATGTTATAATGTCCACTTAAAAAAATTGTGAGTTCTTATCAGTCTACCAGTACCAAATCCTAATACTAGTAGTACGAAAACCATTGCTTAACTAACTGTGCATTTGCGCTACAAAGTTTGGTTAAGTGGCATCAATGTATGCCTTACTTGAAAAGTGTATCGGGTTTAAGCTGTGACTAGAAAATAATTATATAAAAGCCATGGAAAGGAGAGGTGTGTGTGTATATGTCATATAACTTAACCCAAAAATAAAAACTAATGTACATTTGGATTAACCTATCATTATAGCTATTTTAGTTTTGATTTACTACAACTACAATTAAGAATGGCAAATATCATTATAATTATTTTAGTTTTGATTTACCACAACTATAATTAGGGATGGCAAAAGAACCTGCGTTCAAAGATACCCGCGGGAATTACCCATAAAAGGAAGTTAATGGAGACTCACAAAATTTTCACAGAAATAGGGACCAGCTCCCACGACTAAACAGAGACAATGCGGGAATTGAGATACCCACCCTACAAAGACCTGCGAAATTTCCATGAAATAAAATTTACTTAAATATCTTTTTATATATATGTTATATAAATAAATAACTCTAACTCATTTTATTTTAATTTATATGTTAAAAATTTTATGTCTGTTATTATGTTAATTTGTGTTTGAATTATGTTTGATTTGATATATTTCCTTAAAGTATATAAAATTTTATTATGGTTATATTAATTAATTTTAAAAAATTAAAATTTAATAATATCTAATTATCCATGAATATCCCGGGGTATCCGCCTCCCCTGCAAAGAGAAACGCCCCCTGAAGACCATTGTCATCCCTAACTACAATCTTTGAAAAGTAAAGCAATACCAAACCAATATCAGAAGGACCTTTATCATAAGATGAGACCTTGCCATCTTAAAGATTCATGCCAAAATTTTCCTTTTCATGGTCAACAAGGTCTAGGATCTGGTGAAACTTATCTTTCTCCTTTTTTATGAAAGATTTTTCATACCATAAAAGTATCAATTGTGGGCCTTGCTCTTATGAAGAGCATAAAAACTCAGCCCCATTAACCAGAAATCTTGTCTCAAGAATTATCTTGGTTCACTCATCTTCAAAGAGAGAGGATACAATGATTCCAAAATTGGACACTTTTTGGAGTCTTCACTCTTCACCCAGCTGTTAAGGTCTCCCCAAATCACAAAAAAAGTTCCCTACTTAATGCAACATGGAAGGTAAAGTACAATAGCATTGGAAAGACAGAAATTTATCATCTAATGCAAGTTGCATTTCATTCACAAATGTTTTTATGTACCATTGGTTGTTACATGAGGGTATCACTTTTACATCTTTTCACTCAACGCAATATATCCATTATTCACCATTAAACTGCTTATTCAATTTTAAAGGAAAACAAAACTATAAGTACTTTACATCGTTCAATCAGCTAAGGGGTGTGGACTCACACCTTAATATGTACATTTATAATTTCTCTCATAAATCTTACACTTAATTACACATCTCAATTGAGTATTTATATCTCAACATGACCTGCTGGGTGCTACAATATGTTACAAAGTACAAACTTTCAATCACATAATCAGATCAAGCATGAGAAGCATTACAACATTTTTTATTCAATGAATGAAGCACATTTACATGATTGACATTAAATTAAAAGCACATCTGCAAAAAACACATGGGACAAAGTAAGCAAAGCAAATCTTGTGTTAAGGTTATTGTTGGTATAGGATGAGTGGAAGAAGCCACAAACAAAGTAGAGCAATATATGTAAAAGTCTCATGGATGTAAATTGATTTCGGCATGTTTTTACAACAGATTGTAAAGGGACTAGGGAGGGATGGTTACCGTAATCTTTTTGGTCACTAAACGAGACCCCAGCAGCAAATTCTATACTCAGCTTCGCTTCTTGGTAGCTTCATCTTGTCTCATTGTCCTGCATCCCACTTTCAGTTCTACAATCATCGCTGGAAACAGTTGCCTCCTCTTTTGGATTGTCGTTTACTTTATTCTTGGGCGTGTATCCCGATTCCCTTCTAGCTCTACGATCCTGAAACAAGATAAAGAAACTTTATTAATGAGTAACAAAACAACTTCCTGTTGTGAACATTAAATGTCAGGGATGCAATGTAAGGTCTTCATTGAACTTCCAAATTAAAGAAAACCCAAACCGCAGGTAGCATTTCTTAATTATTCAACAATTATGATACTGAGGTCATAGCAGAAAAGCTCTAACCTCTTTGTAAGGGGAATCTTCAGCTTCAAGCATGTGTACAATATGTCCCATTTTAGGCCGCTTTTGTGCATTCGAGTCTGTGCAGCGCAATGCTACAATAAGTACTCTCTTTAGGGCCCTTGAATTCGGTTTCTCAGGGAGTTTGGGATCCAACACTCCCTCTGCATTTCTGTTACCAACCATCTTCTTTAGCCAGTCAACTAAATTCACCTGAAAATTTCAGCTTTTCAGTTTACAAGTGAAAAAGACAATATCTAAAGAGTCTAAAGACTAACATCTCAAATGCAGTTTTGCAACAGCAGACAGAACAAACCTGCTCCGATGGCCGACTATAATCAACAGGATTCCTGCCTGTAATTACTTCCATTATAAGGATTCCGAAACTATACACATCGCTTCGCTCATTCAACATGCCAGTACTTGCATATTCAGGAGCTACGTATCTGTTGAAAAGATTATATGTAAGGGAACATATGGAAGAGTTTACCAAAGAAAGAGAAATGTGAACAAGAGAGAGTGTACAAACCCGAATGTACCCATTACACGAGTCGTAATGTAGTTGCTATCAGAGTCAAGGAGTTTAGCAAGTCCAAAGTCAGACACCTTTGAATTCCATTGCTTGTCAATCAAAATATTGCTCGATTTAATGTCGCGATGAACAACTTTGGGTTCCAACCCCTCATGAAGATAAGCTAACCTATATTGAAACATAGCAGTTCTAACTCATGACCAACTAAAAGCAATTATGCCAATGAATTAAAAGGAATTATATCCATAAATTGAAATTAAATTATCCTTGAAAAATAAAATAAAACAAAAAAGCCCACCAAATAATAAAGGAAAATGAAGTTAAATAATGCAAGTTAATTTGAAGGTTTTTTTACTTACCCTTTTGCAGTTCCAAGAATTATGTTCATTCTAATTTCCCAAGTGAGAGGACTACAAGGTCCAACATCGCCATGCAGCCATTGCTCCAAGTTTCCGTTATCAACGTACTCATATACAAGCATTCTGTTAGAGGCGAAAACTCACTTCATTATAATCAATTTATAACAAAAGAATATTACTATATTAGGGCACAAATATAAGAAGAGAAGAGAAGAGAAGAGAGTAAATAAATACCTATGAGCACCTTCAGCACAATACCCGAGCAACCTCACCAGATTCTTATGCCGAACTCGCCCTATAGCTTCCACCTCAACCTTGAACTCTTTCTCAGCTTGACCTCTAAGGTTCCAATTCAAATTGAAGTTGTAGTACACATTCAACACACCAGAAAAGATAAAAATAAAAATAAAAAAAAAGCTTACTTATTATTGAGCAAATTCTTGATGGCAACATGAGTGTTGTCGTTGAAGATGCCGTGGTAAACAATCCCGTAGCCTCCTTCGCCGATAACGTTGTCGTTGGCGAAGCTATTGGTGGAAACTTCAAGCTCCCTGAGGGTGTACCAGTGTCCCCAACCCAAATGCGAGACCTCAGGGATCACCGTAGGAGCCTGCTGATTATGCTCCAATGCCTCTCCGCTTCCGTGATTCGATTGCGAAGATGACCTCACGAAAGCCCGTTCCGGGTACGATATTCTGTGGTTCTTCCCAATCTCAAACTGAATTCTCTTAAACCCCAAAGCCGCGTTGTTGTTGTTGTTGCTGTTGTTGCTTTCTTCTGCTTCTGGTGGCGGCGGGTGAGGGTCCGGCTCAGGAGTGGGGTCGGGCTGGCAGGGAAGCCCAACGGGCTTGGGAGAAGAAGAGGAATGGGTGGGCTCTATCTTGATTTCTTGGATTTCTTTGGAGACGTCGGGAATGGTGTGGCGGTTTCTCTTATTGGTTGTGGAGAGCTTGGAGGCGAGCCAGAGGGAGATGAGGACGAGGATGAGGACAATGGCGGCGCCGACGCAGACACCGCCGACCACCCAGAGGCGGAGACCGAAGATTGATGTTTGCTTGGAGAGCTGGTCGTTCATTGTTGGCGGTGTGGGATGGTCGGGCATTGGGCTTCAGTTAACTTAACTAACAGTAGTTAAGTTAACTAACTGAGTTAATGTTTATGCTACTGAAGACGAGTTTGAGTGGTGAGAGTGAGGAAGGAGGAGGGAGAAAGGGAGTGTGAATGGGAGTGGAGGCAAGCTGGCATGATGGGACATTTTGAAGAAGAGAGAGAAAGTGAATGATGAAGAAAGAGGAATGTGTGTTGAGAGTGGCGATGACGCGGGGTCAAATTTTTGCTATGTTCGATCCCATTTTATCCTGACATCGCCATCGCGGGTGGGTTCTGACAGCTTCTCTTATCGTGGCCTATTATGCGACAGTTAAGGCAATATGCATCTAGTAGCCTTTCATATTTGAAGCTAATCCACGGACGCTCTCCTCTCTTGATCCAGAAGCCTGTTTGTAGTGGTTTGGTGGCATCTCTCGCTACTTCGAACTTGAGAAATTCTCTCATTAGTACACCATCCACTATTGGGTTCTCGACTTCTGCCAATATTCTCATCATATTGCCTATGGCTCTAGTTGTTTTCACTCTCATATAATCAACTGGAACTCCATGTACTTGAATCCAGAATTCCATGTATTCATGACTTACCTCATAGATTGAAACATCTTGAGACTAATACTGCAGGTTTATTAGACTATCCCTGATATTCCACGAGCCGTTGTGGAGAATCTTTAATCCATAGGTAATGTTTTTAAAGCTAATGACCATTTTATTTCTCCCTACTTCTGTGATAGCCACTCCAGTCCGATTGTCCCAGAGACCGAGTAAGGTCTTTTTGCATATCTTAAATTTTACTTCTTTGTCTGATAACACTTTCTCCACTAAGTTGAGATGGAACATATCCTGCATTTCTGTTGAGATTGGAACGCGAAGAAAAACAAGAAGGAACAACAAAGAAGAAAGAAAAGAAGGAAGAGGAGGAGGAGGAAGGAGGATGCTGGCGACGAATGTTACTTAGTGAGTGTGATGATGGGTGGAAAACTCTCGGTGAAGGGCTTTAAGTAAAGGGTTATTGCTATTCTTAATTCTTCCTCTATCCTGGTATAATATATGGTCTAAGTGATAGAATGGTAGAATGGTTCAAGATTTGGTTATGTTTGTGTTGGGATTGTGCTTAATTTGCTTGTTTGGAGCTAGTGATATATGTGTTTAAGGAATGGTCAATGCTATTTGGTCAGGACCTGGCGTTCTAGGTTGACTTTCCAGACGAGAGGAAAATCTCTCCCAATGAGAATTGCATTACCAGCTTCAGCTTGTATCGCTAAGTATAGAACTCCTCGTAAAAATAAAGATAAAATAAATAGTATAAAAATTATATACAATTATTTGTTTTTTTTTTCGTTTATATAAAGGTGTAAAGTTAATGGTCCATTGTAAAGGGTGTATTTAACTATTTAGTTAGTTACATATCGCCTTTTTTTTTTTTATCCTAAAGGGCATTTTGTTATTCTTTCAAAAGCATAATAGTAGAATCATAGAAATAAACGGGAACTCTATCTATTTCAGTTACAAAAGTTTTTTTTTTCTCTTTAGGGTTAGATATTTTATAGAAATATTATACAATTTTGAGATTAAAAGAAAGGATAAATTACACCCATAAATAACACGCTCTCCGCACTGTACTTTTTATATTTCAACAGAAAAATGCCAACAATGTAACTTTAAGTAATGAATTAACATTGCGGTCAAGGGCAAAGATAGATTATTAGGGATGGAAAAAAAATTATTACTCCTTTACAATTTAAAATACAGTTAAAAACACACTGAATCTATGCTATACTGGATGACAGGATTTTTTTTTTTTTTTTTTTTTTTACAGAAATCCTCTTTGCCCAAATTATTAGGTTCTCATAATATGCTACTTTATTTTCTTTATTATTACTGCAACTCCCCAACCGGTGCCTCATTGAGCCACAAGAAATGAATGAAGTCATATAACTTTGCGCTTACACTAACCTGCTCATAAATGAGGGAAAAGGAATTCAGATTCAAAATCATTCAAGAAAAAAATAAAATAAAATAAAATAAAAGAGAAGCATAGAACAGTTTCTGTGACCTTGTATGGAGTAGGATTAAGCCTCCTCATGTGATCAGGTCGCATTTGTTCAAGTTGCTGGATGCATCGCTCCCTAATGTCCCTTAGAGTTGGCAAAGTTTCCCGTCTTTTATCTTCAAAATAAAATCATTAAGTTACTTAATTGCATATCTGAAATGCAGATGAATGATTGCTCATAACCCATTTCAAATACTTTTGAAAACCTGATAACACATGATCATTTCATTTCATGTGTGAAATGATACATTTGACAACTGTATCATTGCCATATGAGATAACATCTTTCATAAAATTCTTTATTGTCTTAGCTTATGGTGTAACAGCGTGTAGCAAACGTAGCATGCAAACAAATTACAATAATTAATAAGAAATCATTGAAGTGGAAAGAAAATGAGGGGAGGAAAATGGACAAAGCTTCACATTTCAACCTCTATTTCCCTCCAAAATAAAAACTCAAATATAGCTGAGCATACAGAGAATTTTAGTTATCAATGACCACCAAATTGATATCCATATTTTTGGTAATTTGTTCTCACCTGAATTACCAGGCCAGTAGCACCTTAGAAGCTCCTCAACTTGCTGTGGCACCACATATGCCCTCTTGGATTCTTGGAAGGGATGACGGCACAGGATCCTTTCTCCCACCTATGAATTATAAGAATAACTAAATAATGTTTGTGCAGCCATTTTTTAACTACACATGGCTAGCCAATAGGATTAAACCATAGTGTTGCAAGGGCATGAGACAATTCAATAATGCAAGGCTTCCTGATCATTAATTGATTTTAGACTAAACTTGCTGATAGTCCCTCAAAGATACATGTGATATGATATCAACTGAGTACTCAATTTACTCCCTCAAGAATTCACGTCGTATCAATTTAATTCTTAAAAGATTTTTTACATCAATTTAGTCTATGAAAAGGACACCAAGTAGATACCATATTCATTCTTTTAAGGAATAAATCGACGTAGAATTTACTTTTTTCAGGTACTAAATTGATGTAACAAATCTTTGAAGAACTGAATTGATGTGATGTATTCTTTTAGGGACCAACTTAACGTCAAAAATCTTTCAGGGACTATACTGAAGTCGCATGTATCTTTACGGAACTAAATAGATAATTTAGTCTTGATGATTTATATTATTCAACAGAGTGAAGAATAGCCACTGGATATAGCTTTACATCAATGAAAGTTCACTATCAATAATTGCACAGAAAAGGGGTATTCTTTGTCCCGTTCACCCTAAGGTAAGGCTGGACCAGAAGGGACCTTATCAGTGTGGCAGAGAGACGAGAGTAACTCAATAGATAAATAAGTACAGGCTTCAACCTAAACATTACAATTTTCTAGTTCTTCTCGTACTACAACCGGGTTATTCTACCCAGGGAAAAGAAAGAATATAGTATGATCCAGTGTAAAAAAAATACCTTAGGAGATGGTTCATTTTCCCCAGTCATGATGTCTACCAGGGGATAACCTTCTTTACCATACAACCTATAGCTTCGCTTCTTACATGGAATAGAGACCTAGATTGCAGAAGGAACAAAGAAAAGGATTATAATTGACAATCAGCATGTGATTACAATAACATTTACAATTCAGCATATTCAAACCTTCGACACATCTTCAGAAAGTTTGATACGAGGCTGATTATTTATGTCAACCAACTTGAAAACTACACCTAAAGCAGCTTGAGCATAACATGTGACCAGGTATGTACCAATTCCAAAGGCATCAACCTCATGACCCTGTAGAGTAAATCAAAATCAAATGGGAAGGGTAGGATGATCAATCATTTACCTTTGTTAATTTTTCAAGACACAATAACCAACTAAGTCCCATTATTGAGGCCAGACCTGTTGTTAATCCCCCCGCCATTTTTTTTCCAAATCACTAGATAAAATTGTTTTCATTACGGGTAGTGATACTTGCACAACCAATTTGGCGTAAACTTTACACACCTAAGATCTAAAGGTAGAGAGAGTAGGTAAGTGAGAATCAAGTAGGGTCCATAATTAATCTAATGGTGATAAAGTTGGTGTGCAAATGAGAAACACCTCTTTGAACGTAAAGATATCATTTTCCTTCCATTACATCATCCACTCTTACACAAACAAACCAATCAAAAAGAGGATATCTTCTGAAGAAAGTAATGTCCTCTATATTCTCTTTAATAAGTCAGCATTACACATTTGGATTGAGAACTATCACTTATTTTGCCAGTAGACTCAACAAAGAGACTAGATTTTTCGATTTGGGCTATCTGGCTGGGGGTTACGGTCTATTCACCTTTAACTAGTTTTGTTTAGTTGCAGATTAAGGACTGGATAAGGCAAAAAGTAAATTGAAGGAGGCAAATCAGATAGTATACATAGTTCCTGAGCACTTATTATAGTAACCAAATGTCCAAATTAAATTCTATATTATTAACATCATCTGGTGCTAGGAATCCAGGATACAGCTTCCCATTTGATAAAAAATCGTAAGTTCTACACTTAAATAACGAGGTTTTTAAACACACCTTAATTTATTGATCTTTTGGTTAATAGACAAAATATTTCTAGGATTTAAAGGTCCATTTGGAAGTTTTAAGGAGAAAGAAGATGAATGATGAATTATGGATAATGAAATGGAATGAACATATTGAGGGAGTAAGATAACCATCATAAGATTGTGCCTCAATGTTGTAAAACATAAACCCAGAAACTGACAGATAACCGAGGTACACAAATATGCAACACCAACATAAGCATACTTTTACTCTATCACTATATTACTGCATTTTATGCACACTAGTTATCTCCACATACATGTTATATGTATCAATTTACTAGAATTTATAATATTGAAAATAACTACTGTCAATCAACTTTTCATCTATATATTTTTTTTTAGGAAAAAAGCATTAGAATAACTACCCACCCAATTTAATCTCTAACTTTTTAGGATAGAATTTACATTGTTGTAAACACAAACATGAACACAGCTTAACTATTAAGCTGCTGAATACATAGGCAGAAAGGTACAGGTTCAAGTTAGTAATGAATACTTACCTGTTTGTTTAAAGCATCTATAGTTTCCTCATTGAGGTCATTACTAGCAGTGATAGCCATCTTCCCAAATTCAGGCACTGCAAATTCCTTCTCAATGGAACAAAAGAACTTCCTTGCCTCACAAGACAAATATGCAAGGTCACCAGAGTCCAATCTAATGCCTACAGCTTTGTATCTGCACAGGAAATCATCCAAAACTTACTGAATGACAAGGGAGAATCACATGGTTCTTTTCTTTTCCTGTTTTTTCCACTCCCCTTATTTCTTTTGTAATCAGGAAGAGGCAGGTTACTATGATACTATTTGAACCAATTCATTATAAATTACTGCCCAGTGCATGTAAGAAGGGATATTACAGTCAATTAACAGCTACAATATTTCATATTGAAAATCACAAACATCATAGCAACCCATAATCTAACTATAATGTCTGCAATACCTTACGCTACATATGGTTTTGAGAAAACTATAAGGAAATAGTTACACCCTTCTGAAAAGCTATAGTTTTTGGCAAAGTGCCAAGTGCATAATCCAACCAGAACTATGTAGAAAATGATTTAAAACTTTTTAGAAGGAGATAATAGCAGTAATAGACAAGAGAAACTTTCTCTCATACCCTAAATCCTGGAGAGCTAAAGCTACTGCACAAAAATTAGGAATTCCACTTCTCATGACCTGTCAAAAGAAATGAAATTATCTCAAGAAATAGCTTGTCTAAGAAGAAACAAAGGAATGGACAATAGAAATAAGAAATTTATGAGTAATATAATAAAAAGAAAAAAGGAAAAAAGCTTGTCCAATTCAGACGTTGAAGAGTCAGATGTGTTAACAACATTTAAGTCAGAAATAAAAGGTAGCATTTGGAAGGGAAATAGAGGCTGAGACAAAAACTAAATTAAGTTAACTTAGTTGCATGTTCGTTCTGTCCTGTCGCATCGCAAGCACTTAGTTGCATCACTGCTGGTCCACCATGCCGCCTCTGTTCCCTGTGCTCACCGCACCGCCGCTGTTCCAGTTCCGGGCTGAAGAGAGTTTGAGTTCCTGATCTGTGCTCCCTCCTCTCGAGGAGCTCCAAAAACTGAAGATTCTCACCAGAGCACCTAAGCTCTACCCTGACACAGTCCGCTCCATTCCCTATTCGGTGGCGATGCTGTCTCCTCTCTTCTGCCTCCCTCTGTTCCCTCTTCTGCCCCAATGTTCTCTTTTCTATTTTGATTTTGAAAATCCTCTAGTTTATTAGATTGTTGAATATGATTTTGACATATGTTTATGAGATTATTGTTTTTGATATTATTGTTGTTGGTGGTGGTGGAATTCGGTGATGGCAGAGGTGTGGTGCTGGGGTGAGAGGTGAGGCTGTGAAAGTTTTGGTAATGGAGAGATTGTGAGGAGTAGACTTGAAATATGAAATTTCAAATGAGGACGTTTTAGGAAAGAAATATTAGTAAAGTTTCAGTCTCCGTTCCCAAAAGTTTCAGTTCCCTGAGTCCTAACTTTCTGGAGGTATTGAAGGGACTAAAATTTTGTATATCAAAACTGAAATTTTAGTTCCAATCTCTGACCACCAAACATAATACGAGTCTCAGTCTCAATCCCAGTATCTCAAAACAAACACAGCCTAAAGGACCTTAAAGAGACTTTTACACCTATTTGAGAATGTCAGCATTTGTGCGTTGTACCCCAAAGTTGAGTCTTACACCACCCAATCAATACCCAGTCTTAAATATGAGAAGTTGGCAAATTGAAAATCAATATTATACATATGTTCAGAGAAAATAACGAGGCGCCTACACACAAATGTCTTAGAACAGATCTCATTCATTCATATTGCAGTTATTTGCCCTCAAAAATCATGCAAGCTGTGTGATTCGCCTATTATCTCTCAGCCAAATCGATACAGACCCCAGAAGAACTGATTCCCATCATTTAGCTTATAACAAATTCTTAGTTTTATTCTCAATTATTGCAGACTAAAATATAAATCATGATTGGGAAACAGATGCAATTCATAGTATCCCAATTAAAACATAAACATTCTGTTTTCGTTTCACGAAAGATATAAGGAAAGATAAACAGAAACAACACCTTAGCCTTGTCCCATTAGGTGGAGTTGGCAAAGAAATTATAAATTCAATTCCATACTTACTAGACATTGCTGGATAAAAGGATGCTCAGATGATATATATATAATGTTTAAGAAACAGACTGTTGCAAAGAAGATACTTACATCGTATGTATCCACAAGGGCAAGAAAGCTATCTGGAAATGCCAGTGCATATGATGTGAATGCTGCCAACTCGCTTTGATTGGTCTCACCAAAAATGCCACGCAATGAACTTGACCACTGCACATTGGGAACACGGATTAGTGAACTATGAATATATGATTACATCACCTTGGATCTTTTAAGAGTGCATAATATAAAATATTCTATAATAATAATAATAATAATAATAATAATAATAATAATATTTGTGGAACATTTCCAGAGCAGAAGAGTATATTGCCCGTGCATAGGCATGATCTGAAAGACTAAAAGCATCTTTTAGCCACTGTACTAGATGTTGCTTTATTTTAATCATGTGAACCTAATATAGTGCTAATCAGTTGCATTTGCCAGTTACCTTACATATACAAAGGCATAAGTCTTTCTATAACAGATTGCTATGCATACATTCATGCCATCACCGGTTGAATGTTTTCTTCAATTTCCTTGGTCTTCTAAATAAGAATTCTTTAGTTATGTTAAAAACAACAATATTTTGGCTTCCAAAATTCATGCCATAACAAACCAGAATAGGTAAAATTCTCTAGAACAATGCTAGCATATGCAGTAGTTAACATGAATATCCGTTGTGTGCAAACATTGACTTTTACATTACAGAGTTTATGTATAAACATTTGATATGCATTGATTTAATAAAGAAAAGAGCCTACCATGTTTATATCTTGGCATAAACAATAGAAAAAGAACTATAATAAAAAGGCAACATTATGATCTAATCCTGGCACCTGTATTTTGTTCAGCCATGTTTGAACAAGACTAACGAAATTTTCACAAGTACTTGAACCATCTTTCCTACTAAGTGACTTGTCTATAATCTCATCAAGGCTCTGCACATGACAGCACAGACAAGGTACACATAGAATTAAGTGAAATTATATACCAGGAAATGTGACAGGTCACATAAAAAATAATGATGCCACCAAAAGTAATCACATAAAGATTAACCTACCAAAGGCAGTTCAGCTTGTTTGGCAACGATATTTATCAAAACAAACTAGATTGAAACTCCACCATTAAAAAGAAAAATAAATAGTTTAAAGTTTCATCTTCTGTAATTTTGCAGTTTTGCTTTGACTGCACATTGTGGAAGAATAACATTTATATCTATATTCCCACTAAACAGCAATTCTCCATTAGTTATCATGGACTTTTGCACCCACTAAAAATTTGGAACTATTCTTTCACAAACTAATTTAAAAAGAGAAAAAAGCTATGCTGGGATTGCCTTTGAAAAATCTCTTAAGAAATATCAAACAAATTTAAAAAGCTTCAGTGAAATGGTTACACACCATATATGAGCTAACAAAGGCATGGGAATGAGTACCACGTAGGGGTATCCCAAATAACTTTCCAGCTGCAACATTGCTGATTAGGACACATGAAAAAGTCACAGATGCAAAGTTTAGAAACCCAAATAATGATAACAAAGAAGATCATGGATTTCTTGAATCTTGCAACATGATAGTTTTAATTTTGATAAAATAAAGTGATTTTGGTTAGAGATGCCACTCAGCAGATTTAGCACTACTGCAACACTAAACTCTTCAGACCTGTGATCATGGATTTATCAACATTGGGACTATACAACAAAAAGTCTACCATGTTGTTCTAAATGCTCTAATCAAATATTTCAGTTAGAATTATATTTGATGATATAATTGAAAACATATTGGAATATACCAACATTTTTTTAAGCATTGTAGTTCCACGAAAACTCAAGAATATTCTGTTGGAACTACATGGTATAATGAACATTTCCACATTGAAATTAAAAAAGCAAATAAATGCCGCTAGGAAATATAGGAAATAATTGCTTAATTGATTACTGATAGTATA
Source organism: Arachis stenosperma (assembly GCF_014773155.1). Taxonomy (NCBI): domain Eukaryota; kingdom Viridiplantae; phylum Streptophyta; class Magnoliopsida; order Fabales; family Fabaceae; genus Arachis; species Arachis stenosperma. The sequence continues at coordinate 15,569,081 of NC_080377.1, forward strand.
ATACCTGGTTGCATCAAACCCACCGATATAGCAGTACTTTGATGCACTTAGTCCCCCATCAGGACCCTGAGTATAATACAGTCAAAATGAGAATTTCATTTAATTTAATAAATACAAAAAGGCAATTTTTCCTAAAATTACACATTCAAAAGTGGTTTTAAAAAACTTTGTAACCTGAGCCCTTCGTAGTCCAAATTCAAGTAGAATTTTGGATTTTCCAGCAACATTACGGTGTCTTGCAGCATTTGTAGAAACTAATGAGGCATAATTAATAAGATTCACAAATGGTGTTTCTAGCAATTGAACCACCTGAACAGTATAGAAAGTCAACGTAAGGTGAGAATTAAGTTGTCTAAAAGAAACAACTATATAAAAAAGCTTTTAGAGTGAGTATTTGATGGTAGCATGTACTCACGGCAATTGGACCTTCAACTCGCAACAGGGGTATCTTAGGAAAAACAACAGATCCCTCAGGAATAGCATACAACTCAACATCACAACAGTCAATTCCTCTGAGATAATCAAAGAATCCATCCTACAATAATAGTTATCAATTATAAATAACTTATGGTTTATATACAAGGGTTCCATACTAGAAAATGCCAGCAGCATTAAAACTTTTAACAGAATAACGGTGAATACAGTCATCAACCATGTTGTTTGAGACTTAAGCATAGTCCAATGCTATTATAAGAAACATTTTATAAAATTGTAAAAGAATGATAAATATCCCTTTAACAACCAACTGAAGAAATTGCCTTTGTCATAAGTACTCACAATACAAATAATTCTGATCTATCTATACCTAGTTATTATTTCCTACACAAGTTCTACAATCTAATTGGTAATTACTATAACTATCATTTCCTTTATTGAAAAGTCTTCAACGTAACATCTGAAATGATAACAAGAGAAAAACTTTACTCAACACCTAAGATGAAATCATCCTACTCAATCCCACAATGAAACATTAATGTCATGGCCAAGAAAATAATCATAATTTGGTCTACCTCACACGAACCAGGTAAACTTTCCCTGATAAAATTGATCTCATCCTCTGTGAGTCTGAAATTAGCAATGAACCTGATGCATTCCTCCAAACCAGCAAAGACAGTATACTCTCCACCAAATGGATTCTTCCGAAAATATAAATCAAACCTGAAATCAAATTCAAATCTTCTAACATAAACACACACCACCATGCATCTAAGACAAATTAATACTACCAAGTCCAATCTAATCTCCAAAATATGTTGATTATCCAGTAGCTAAAATACAAACACTAACCCTAAAGACTAAACTGAAAGTGTTCAATTCAGCAATAAATAAATAAATCATTTCGAGCTAACTCAGCAACCAAAACACCAAGCAACAGAAGAAAATGCAAATTTAAAAAAGAAAAGAAAAGAAAAGGTAAGAACACTTACACAGCACGTTCTTGATGCTTGCCAGCTTTCCAGTAAGCGTAGGCCATGGTGAATTGATAAAGATCCGTGAGCAGAGGAGTGACCATGGGATTCGTCGGTCCATCTATGGCTCCAACACCGTTCTCCGTCACCTCCATTCTTCTTTGGAATTCGTGTCTCTCTTTCTCTTGTTCGCTTCCACGTTTGTTCAGTTGTCTGTGATGCCCGGCGCTAGCTCTACTTTTATAAAGTGAAATTACGAAGCGAGCGTGTGCGTGACGCAGAAATTAGAAGTAGAAACAAAGAAGCAAGAATTGAAGACTTAGAACTAAGACCGGTTTGAACTTTGAACGAGAAAAAGAAAAAGCGGGAAGTAAAGACAAAATCACAAAAATCAAAGATTGGGAAATATAAGAGGAAAATAGTGAAGTGTTGTTTGGGTTATTTCGAATTAGTTTCTAGACTAAAACTAAATCATGGCGTGCGGATAGACCCTTACCAACCTTAAATAAACCCGATGAAACCTTCACGTCATCAGGCCAAACTAACACCGGGTCTAACAACTGCGTTCAGCAGATCGGCAGCAGAAGGGTGGAGCGGCCGGAAGCATAGTGGAGCAAGGAAGGTAATGTATGAGAGGCAGATATTAACGGCGGCAGCGGCGAGTCTGGGAGGCTCAAAAAGTCAATGAAAAATGCGGTGATGAGAAGTTCGTGTGACTCAAACAGAGGCGAGAGGCTCATCGATGGTGCTGCCGGAGTAGTGGCCGCCGCAGAGAAACGAAGGATAAAGGGGAGAATGGAGAGAATGGAGAGAGGCAATGTGCGGCCATGTGGGTGGGGTGATTGTGCGAAAAGGAATGCTGTGTGAAAGTATGGGATCGAATAAAGATTAATTTGGTTCAACCGGACAACTGAGCTGAGAAATAACTTTAATTCGGTTGAATATTTAGACCGGATACATTTATTTGTATTTGGGTTTGTCACGTTTCGAGATTATTTAACCTGATTGATTCTAGCCTAAATATGTTAGCTCTTTAGATTGGATTCTGGGATCTGAGTCCTACACACCACCAACGATGTGGTTTCGGCCTTTTGAGACTAATGTTAATGTCTCGTGACGTGGTTAATACTTGTGAACTTGGGCTTGGGTCGTTGGGCAAACGGAATAAGAAGAAAAAAAAATAAAGTTTTATAGTTAATAAATTTAATGATTTTATATTTTTATTAATAAAAAATAGATATTATAACTTTATTTCGAGAGATACTTAAAATAGAGTGATGGTTAAGGCACTTGAGGTGTCTTTACGTCAATTCCAAAATAATAGTTAGACCCAATGTACTAGTTATATACAATAGATACTAGACGCCGTGCGTATCAACTCCTGCAATGTTGTAGCTAACGCGTTAAATATCCTATTTGAAAAAAAAATTGATGTCTAAGTCAGTAAAAACATAAATAGTATGTTCACATGAGAATTGTATTGAAAAATAATTGGAATGTTAGAGTATTTATAAGAAGTGATACTATGGTCATTATTTCAAGAGATCTTATCTGAAATTAGTGGATAATTTTTTCCAATATTATATAAAAAATTAGAATTAATCTCTACATACAAGCTTTTTTACTCTAGAAGTCTTACAAGTTCTTAATATCCCTTAACCCTAAAATGCACCTCTTATGGCACGTATGTTTCACGCGTCTTCTTAACAGATTTTTCAATCAATCAACGCGCGAATATATAACTTTCTTTTTCGAAAAGATTTCGTTTCTTTTTTCGAATTTCTTCTGCTTTTTCTTGCATTCTCTTTTCGATCTCTTTCGTGCATTTCTCTCTGCCTTTTCCTTTGTCGTTTACGTAAGTTTCTCTCTCTGTTCTCTTTCTTCGTTTTTCTCCTTTTTCATTGTTTCTGAAATCAAGATCTAAAATCGTTTTGAAGATAATGGATGATTCAACTTCAGATGGTCAGATGAACCAGAGCAAAGTGGATTTTGAATTTGAATCTAATGAAGTTCCTGAGGTGTGGTTTAATTCCAGTTAATAATTGAATATGAATTTGAATCCAATAAGTCGTTTATGATTGTATAGCTGAATAATGCATGGATCTTGCTTGTGAAATTTGTTGTTCATTGTTCCTTATTTGAATTGAATCTGATGTACTAGTTCTGATGAATTTTCTGCATTTTATATCAGATGTTCGGGTATAAATCAGGAATATTTGGGTCTATTTTAGGAAAGTTTAGGTGTATTTACAGTTTATAACTTTTCATCTCACTGCGGGTGAATTATCTTATTCTTTTAGTTGAATTATTTTAGTTTCTGTTTAATGATGATTCATGAATCCGATTTTTGTTAATTTTTATGATGATTTTATAGTTCTATTTGCATTCTATAGTTTATACTTGTTTTAATATGATGTATTTTGGGTATATTTTGCAGCCCTTCTATGGTATTGATGAGCAGTTTGTTTTTCACATACAAGTATTTTTCTCATACAAGTCTTTACAAGTCTTCTCCTCCTTTTACTGTTTTGAATCCAATCAAGTAGCTGAGATGTGGTTAAATTCAAAAGAAAAAAATGTAGCATTAGAGGAAACATTTTTCTATATTTGCAGAAAATTTGAATGTAACACAGATATTTGGGTGTATTTTAAAGAATTTTCGGTGTATTTTTATTCTGATAAGTTCTGCATAATTCAAAACTCTTCCTCTTCCTCTTCCTCATCTTTTATTGCTTCTTCTTTTCTTTTTTCATCATCATCATCATCTTTTTTTTATTCATCTTTTTCTTTTTGTTTTACCTTCTCAAGTTTGTTCTTATTTTACTCTCTTAACATGAATAAAAACAAAAAAATAAAACAAAGAACAAGAAGAAACACATAATGCTGCAAAATTACTTAGAAGATGGTGAACTTATATTCATTTAACTAAAAGAAAGAAAGAAATAAGGAAAAGAAGAAGAAGAAAAAAATACAGCATTAGAGGAAATATTTTTCTATATAAAAATGCTATTTGTATACTAAAATCAACCACAAATATATTTGTGTATAAATACATGTGTAATTTAATTTATTTTCAATGTATATTTGTATTCCAGTATGCATTTTACACTGGTGGCTGACTTTGGTGGCTGATTTTAGTGTACACATAGCATAACTCATTTCTGTATTTGCAGCAAATTTAGGTGTAAAACGAAGATATTTAGGTGTATTTTTATTCTGATAAGTTCTACGTAATTCAGAACTCTTCCTCTTCCTCCTCCTTATCTTCTGCTGCTTCTTCTTCTTTTTTCATCATCATCACCATCTTCTTCTTTTTTTTATTCATCTTTTCTTTTTTGTTTTACTTTTTCAAATTTTTTCTTATTTTACTCTCTTAAAAAGAATAAAAACAAAAAAAAATCAAACAAAGAAGAAGAAAAAACACATAATGCTGCAAAATTACTTGGAAGATGGTGAACTTATATTCATTTAACTAAAAGAAAGAAAGAAATAAGGAAAAAAAGAAGAAGAAAAAAATACAACATTAGAGGAAATATTTTTCTATATAAAAATGCTATTTGTACACTAAAATCAGCCACCAATGTATTTGTATATAAATACATGTTTGGTTTAATTTATTTTCAATGTATATTTGTATTCCAGTATGTATTTTATACTGGTAGCTGATTTTAATGTACACATAACATAACTCATTTTTGTATTTGCAGCAAATTTGGGTGTAAAACGAAGATATTTGGGTGTATTTTTATTCTGATAAGTTCTACATAATTTAGAACTCTTCCTCTTCCTCCTCCTCATCTTCTACTGCTTCTTCTTTTTTTAATCATCATCACCATCTTCTTCTTCTTTTTTTTCTTATTCATCTTTTTCTTTTTATTTTACCTTATCAGGTTTCTTCTTGTTTTACTCTCTTAACAAGAATAAAAACAAAAAAATCAAACAAAGAAGAAGAAGAAACACATAATGCTGCAAAATTATTTGAAATAGGATGAACTTACATTCATTTAACAAAAAGAAAGAAAGAAATCAGGAAAAGAAAAAGAAGAAAAAATGCAGCATTAGAGGAAACATTTTTCTGTACAAAAATGCTATTTATACACTAAAATCAGCCACTAAAATTAGCCACCAATGTATTTGTGTATTAATACATGTTTGTTTTAATTTATTTTCAATGTATATTTATATTCCAGTATGCATTTTATACTAGTGGCTGACTTTGGTAGCTGATTTTAGTGTACACATAGCATAACTCATTTCTGTATTTGCATCAAATTTGGGTGTAAAATAAAGATATTTGGGTGTAACACGAAGATATTTGGGTGTAAAACTAAGATCTTTGAGTATATTTTTATTTTGATAAGTTCTGCATAATTTATAACTCTTCCTCTTCCTCCTCCTCATCTTCTGCTACTTCTTCTTCTTCTTCTTCTTATTTCATATTCTCATAATTCTTTTTGAAAGGAAAAAATCAAACAAAGAAGCTAAGAAAAAAAATACATAATGTTGCAAAATCAAAAGAAGAAGGAGGAAAAACCTGACAATGAAGATAGAACACGTGAAGAAAAAGGAGGAGAAACACAAAGAAGGAGGAGAAGAAGAAGGAAGAAAAGGAGGAGAAATGCGGAAAAAAATGTCAGTTGTAGTTTTCATTAAGGAGCACTTTGGAAACGTGATGCGTGTTAATACGCTTCTGTGGGTGAGCACAGGTTCTGTTGGATTTGACCCAACTTGTAAGACTTGTAAGTGTAGCATAACTGAAAAAATTATTTCAGTTCAAAATTATTTCACGTCAAAATTATTTATTCCCTTGAGAATAATAACTATAATAGTGGGAGGAGAGTTGTTACTTGCTTCCCAAATCGGATTGGACTTGGATGAGGAAGTCTTGCCCAGATTAAACTAATTCGCACATATTATGGATGTCTCTCTTAGGAGTATTCACTATGCGATTTGATTTGGTTATTTGAGAAAAAACCATCTGATCTAATTTTATTTTATAATAATTCTGCAGTTTAATTTGGTTCTTTTTTTAATTAAAACTAACTAAACCAAATCAAACCAATTGAAATCAATTCAGTTTGGTTCGATTTTTTCGATTTTTCAATTAATTCAAAAAAATATCTTGTTCTAAACTTCTATCCATCTCGTGTACTAAAATCAAATACTAGAGCAGAAAAAATTAAAACAGAAAGCCCTAAATAAAAAATAAGAAGAATCCAAAACAAATAATCATAAAAAACTATAATAAAAAACTCAGAACAGATCATACAATCAAAATCAAGAACAAATAATTAGATCCCAAACCCTAAACAAAAACCCACAACCAAGAACATATAATCACAACCAAAAATCAAAATAACAAATCAGAACGTAAACAAGTATCAGATCAGAACCAAAAAATAAAACTAACAACAGTCAGATCCAAAAATTTAGAACTACGAATCACAGAGATGCGAAACACCAACAAACTAGGAAAATGACGACGCTGCGAATTGCAGAGAAGACGCTACGAACCATTCTTGAAAACGATGGCGTAGAGGATGACGCGAGGAGGACGATGCGAGGAGACGGCAGCTGCTATGCGTGAAGGAAGGGCCGACAAGAGGGAAGCGCGACGAAGAAGAGGAAGAGAGAAAGGGCCACGCCAAGAAGAGGGAAGTGCGACGAGGAAGGGCTGCCGCGAGGGTGTTGTCCGGCGATGTCAGGAGCTTAGAGGACGACGGCACTATGAGGGTGGGATGTGGAGTTTTCGGCAGTGTGGAAATAGAGAGTGGAGAGTGGAGAGTGGGAAGAGGAGAGAGTTAGGGTTCCTGACTATTTGGTCAATGATCTAAGTAAAAGTTCATTTTGGATATTTACTTCAGAGTAATAGAGTATAAATAACAGAAATTATTTTTAATATGGAAAGAGAGATGGTGTTTTGGTTGAATAGTGATATTTGAAGCGTATTACAGTATTGTGAAAATCATTCAACCCACGTGATGCAACACGTCCCCCACGTGTTTGCCAATATGTTGCCACGTGTCCAATACGCCCCCTACATGTTGGCCAGAATACTGCCATGTGTCCAACACGCCCCCCACGTGTTGACTTCTCTTCTACAAAATCCACCCATCTGTAATTACACCAAATAATCCCATTTCCCAAAAAAACACCAAAAATTTTTCCACACAAAAAAAATCAGCCTATAAATAAATTTCTATTTTAATAATATCACTATTTTTTTAAAAAATTACAAACACATACAATATAAAAAAATGTATTATAAAAAATTAGAGCAACATCATCATTTCCCTATTAATTACTACTTAATATTTGCTAAATAATCTAACCTGATAAAATAATTCAATTTAAATAATATAAGTGAATCAGGTAAAATTAAATATTCTTGAGATAAATACTTTTTGCCCTTTTAAATATTTTTGAATATAAAATAATATTCTTATACTTTTGAGAGATATATTATATTATTGAAAGAATTTCGGTGTGTGTCAGTATATGTTATCGATACACTGGTGTATAATAAATTTGCACCGTTAAAATATTAATTTTAAAATATGAATGGATGAGATTTTTTATGTAACTTCTGTTTATAATAGTGAGCATTGTGATGTGTGTACCAAATTTTACGTTAACTGAAATATGATTGTATGAAGATTACCCCTACTGTCCCTTGGCGCATGCCTCCCGTGTTAGTGGTTTGGTGGCTGCTTCCTTGGATGGCTCGTCCTATGTTTTGGTTTGGCTGGTTCCCTTTTTGCAGGGCTAATGGAACCTTTTTCGTGCATGATTTTTGCTTGTATTAATTTGAGGATAATAGATTGTTTTTGAGTACATCATTTTTGTATAGTTTTTAACCAGCATTATATTATTGGGCCTAAGACTGTGGAGCCATAATTGTTAAATTTGGCATCTTTTTTTATTTATTATGTGATTCGGGTTTGTGATGCGATTTTGAGTCAAAAACTTGATGGACTATTACACTAACTAGAACGGTTCATCATCATCATAATCATTACAATAATCAATTTACTTTTAAATTTTTTTAATGTTTCATGCAATTTTTAAGGAATAAGATGAAAAAAAATTTTTTACGGATAATTTAATTATTTATATTACAAAAAATACTAAATAATGTTGTTCTAATTTATATATTAAAGATTTTAAATCACTTATAATTTGAAAAATATCACTTAGGATAATTTATAATATTTATCTTTAAAGGAATTCATTTATTGTTATGGCAATGACAAAATATGAAAATATTGTGATACTTATAAATTTTGTTTTTTCATAATACTTTTATGTATTTTATGTTAAAATCTTTTGCTCCCTAAACAAAATTTTCCATGTTCTGCCACTGTTCCGGGTAGAAAATGTAATTTTCTCACTTAATTTTTCAATAGTAACAAGCTAACGTGATTGTGAATGCAGAAGCTAATTACTTTTGCAAAAGAAGAGTTACCAAATATAAAAATTAAGCTTTCAAGAGACTCAAACACGCTTCTCTCTTCCCCAACGCTAATCCAATCACACCCAAAAAAACTAACTAAAAACCAAATTCAAATCTATTGTTACAGCAACAAATTCATCTCATTGATTATTTTCAACAACAAATTCAACTATGATAGTTTTTATCAGCAAAAATAATTTAGCAAAGTGATTCTTTCAGCAAGACAGATTCTCAAATTCAAGGTGCAGTTACCATAAAAACTTTAAGTCAGTGATGATTTTTAGAAAAAAAATTATCTAACTCATTACATAGCAACACAGCAACAAATTAACAAGTACCCTAAGTGATAATTTCAGCAATGCGGCATCAAATACAACATTTAGCGATGATCATTAATCAGAAACAAATTTCATCAACAAATTTAACATTCACTAGAAAATTCAACTTACAGCAACAAATTTCAAACCTACAGTAATGTAATATGAATTACAGCAACAAATTTCAAAAATAGGAAAATTTGTAGGTACCAGCTTCTCGTAGGACGAAGGAAGTTGACGGCGAGGCTCCAAGAAGGAAGAAGACAGCAACGACTGGCACTAGGACCTGCTACCTCAGCTGCCGGCGAGGAGGACCCCATCGAAGGCGTCCGTGTGAGTGCAAACAGTTACAACACATAGAGCGGCGATGACGACCAACTCTGGGACCTGATTCTTCCGCCCCCGGCTAGGACGACCGCAGGGAAGGCACGATGCTGTGTGCGATACGATGGCGACACAAAGCGCCCTGCTCACGACCAATTGCAAGACCACGACACTGAAACCATAAAGATGGTTATGACGGCCACAGCGAAAGAGGTGACACCGACAGAAATTGTGCTTCACGTAGACAGTCGCGGAAAGATACGAGCGACTGGGTTTGGTTTGGAGGTTATTCATCACCATTAGATTAGGGCACAGGGTGGGGACAGCAGGCTGGTTTCTGGTTTTGGGGGGGTTGTTTTACCTAAAAACGACACCCTTTACCATTTTTACAAAAAAAAAATTCACTACCGGGTCTAGGTTCTTTAAACCAGTCGGCCACCATTCTTTCTAACTATGTTAAATACAGTCTTCGTATTAATAAAATACAAAATTTTCACCACAGTTCCATTATTATTTAGTAATCCAAGTCCATTTATAATGTCTATTGGGTTGGTAGACAAATGGCCCATCAGCTTCTAGCCGCTTGGTGCACGAAATTGCAATCACACCTTTGCAATCCCGCACAACTAACCAGCAAGTGCACTGGGTCGTCCAAGTAATACCTTGCGTGAGCAAGGGTCGATCCCACGGAGATTGTCGGCTTGAAGCAAGCTATGGTTACCTTGTAAATCTTAGTCAGGATATCAGAAATTATCAGGATTGATTGTAAAAAGCAAAAGAACATGAAAAAGGTACTTGTTTTGCAGTAATGGAGAATAGGCTGAGGCTTTGGAGATGCTCCATCTTCCGAATCTCTGCTTTCCTACTGTCATCTTCATCAAACACGCAAGGCTCCTTCCATGGCAAGCTGTATGTAGGGTTTCACCGTTGTCAATGGCTACCTCCCATCCTCTCAGTGAAAATACGTCCCTGATGCTCTGTCACAGCATAGGCTAATCATCTGTCGGTTCTCAATCAGGCCGGAATAGAATCCAGTGATTCTTTTGCGTCTGTCACTAACGCCCTGCCTTCAGGAGTTTGAAGCACGTCATAGTCATTCAATCATTGAGTCCTACTCAGAATACCACAGACAAGGTTTAGACCTTCCGGACTCTCTTGAATGCCGCCATCAGTTCTAGCTTCTACCACGAAGATTCCGATTAAAGAATCCAAGAGATATCTACTTAATCTAAGGTAGAACAGAGGTGGTTGTCAGGCACATGTTCATAGTTGAGAATGATGATGAGTGTCACGGATCATCACATTCATCCGGGTTAGGAGCAAGTGATATCTTAGAATGGAAGCAAGCATGATTGAATAAGAAACAGTAGTAATTGCATTAATCCATCAAGACACAGCAGAGCTCCTCACCCCCAACCATGGGGTTTAGAGACTCATGCTGTGGAAGGTGCAAGAAACGTGTAAAAAGTGTTATGAGGTCATAAGGTTCCGATTACAATGTCAAAAGATCCTATATGTAGTAAACTAGTATCCTAAGGTTTACAGAAATGAGTAAATGACAGAAAAATCCACTTCCGGGCCCACTTGGTGTGTGCTTGGGCTGAGCATTGAAGCTTTTATGTGTAGAGACGTTTTCTGGAGTTAAACGCCAGCTTTCATGCCAGTTTGGGCGTTTAACTCCAAGTTTTATGCCAGTTCCGGCGTTTAACGCTGGAATTTCTGTAGGTGACATTGAACGCCGGTTTGGGCCATCAAATCTTGGGCAAAGTATGGACTATTATATATTGCTGGAAAGCCCAGGATGTCTACTTTCCAACGCCGTTAAGAGCGCGCCAATTGGGCTTCTGTAGCTCCAGAAAATCCACTTCGAGTGCAGGGAGGTCAGAATCCAACAGCATCTGCAGTCCTTTTCAGTCTCTGAATGAGATTTTTGCTCAGGTCCCTCAATTTCAGCCAGAAAATACCTGAAATCACAGAAAAACACACAAACTCATAGTAAAGTCCAGAAAAGTGAATTTTAACTAAAAACTAATAAAAATATACTAAGAACTAAACTAAAACTACTAAAAACATACTGAAAATAATGCCAAAAAGCGTATAAATTATCCGCTCATCACAACACCAAACTTAAATTGTTGCTTGTCCCCAAGCAACTGAAAGTCAAAATAGGATAAAAAGAAGAGAATATACTATAGACTCCAAAATATCAAAGAAACATAGTTCCAATCAGATGAGCGGGACTAGTAGCTTTTTGCCTCCGAACAGTTTTGGCATCTCACTTTATCCTTTGAAGTTCAGAATGATTGGCATCTATGAGAACTCAGAACTCAGATAGTGTTATTGATTCTCCTAGTTGAGTATAATGATTCTTGAACATAGCTAGTGTATGAGTCTTGGCTGTGGCCCAAAGCACTCTGTCTTCCAGTATTACCACCGGATACATACATGCCACAGACACATAATTGGGTGAACCTTTTTAGATTATGACTCAGCTTTGCTAAAGTCCCCAATTAGAGGTGTCCAAGGTTCTTAAGCACACTCTTTTTTTTGCCTTGGTTCACAACTTTATTTCTTTCTTTTTCTTTTTCTTCTCTTTTCTTTTCTTCCTTTTTTTTTTCGAAAATTTTTTTTTCACTGCTTTTTCTTGCTTCAAGAATCAATTTGATGATTTTTCAGATCCTCAATAACAGTTCTCTTTCTCCTCATTCTTTCAAGAGCCAACAATTTTTAGCATTCTTAAAAACAACAAATTCAAAAGACATATGCACTGTTCAAGCATTCATTCAGAAAACAAAAAAGTATTGTCACCACATCAAGCTAATTCAACTAGTTTCAAGGATAAATTTCGAAACCCTGTACTTCTTGTTCTTTTGTGATTAAAGCATTTTTCTTTTAAGAGAGGTGATGGATTCATAGGACACTCATAGCTTTAAGGCATAAACTTTAAATTTTATTAATTATGAATTAAGAACAAGACTCAGAAAATAAATATAAGATTAAACTAAAAAAAAAAATAAAAATAGAGAACAAAATAAAAAAAAACGCAAAAATATAGGCTACTAATGATAGAGGTTTTCACAGAGTTAGGACTCAACAACCTTGATTTTGAGAAGTGGATGCTCCCTCAGCTTGAGAGGAGAGCTTTTGGCGTTTCAATTCTTGGATTTCACGCCCCTGCTTCTCTTGTTCCTTCAGCAATTTGCAGATCATGCAGTTCTGATTCTGCTGTTCTTCCTTCAGTTGCTCCATAGTCTCTTGCAACTTGTTAATGGATGCTTCTAGGCTGGCCCAGTAGCCAATTTCAGGGAATTCAGGGAGGAACTCATGCGCCCTCCTCTTGATAGAGTTATCTTGCACTTGTCCTTCCATTGACTTCTTGGTGATTGGATGTTCAATGGGTATGAACTCATCTACTCCCATTTTTACCCCAGCCTCTTTACAGAGCAAGGAGATCAAGCTTGGGTAGGCCAATTTGGCTTCAGTGGAATTCTTATTTGCAATTGTGTAGATCTCACAAGCAATCACATGATGCACCTCCACTGCTTTTCCAAGCATAATGCAATGAATCATCACTGCTCTCTTGATAGTAACCTCAGAACGGTTGCTAGTGGGCAATATGGAACGCCCAATAAAGTCTAGCCAACCTCTTGCAATTGGTTTGAGGTCTCCCCTCTTGAGTTGGTTAGGGACACCTTTAGAGTTGGTTATCCACTTAGTTCCAGGGAGGCATATGTCCTCTAGAACTTGATCCAACCCTTTATCTACTCTCACCATCCTCCTATTAAAGGAGTCAGGATCATCTTGTAGTTGAGGCAACTTGAAGATTTCTCTTATTTTGTCCAGATGGAAGTATATAACTTTCCCTCTGACCATGGTTCTATAGGTATGGTAAGCGGTTCCAGTCATTCTCTGCTTATCTGTCAGCCACAGATTTGAATAGAATTCCTGAACCATGTTCCTTCCAACCTTTGTCTCAGGATTGGTTAGAACTTCCCATCCTCTGTTTCGAATTTGCTCTTGGATCCCCGGATATTCATCTTCTTTCAGATCAAATTTCACTTCCGGGATCACTGACCTCAGCCCCATTATTTTGTGATAATGGTCTTCATGTTCTTTGGTTAAGAACTTCTCTTGATTCCAAAGATTCTTTGGATTAGTCTCTTTCTTTCCTCTTAAATTGGTTTGTTTTCCCTTAGGAGCCATGATCTTGATGAATCTTGGCTTAGTGATCACGGAAAAACACACCAAACTTAGAGGTTTGCTTGTCCTCAAGCAAAAGAAAAGAGAGAAGAGAGGGGGAGGAAGAGAAAATTCGAATGGTGTGATGGAATGAGGGAGCCAAACGTTTATTTATAAGGTGGGGAGGGGAGTTTTCGAAAAAAGAAGAGAGAAATTTGAAAGGAGATTTGAGAAGATATGAAAAAAATTGAGAAAAAGGGTGAAATTTTTGAACAATGTTTGTAATTGATTTGAAATAAATTTGAAGAGTGGTTTTGATTTTTTGAAGATTTGAAAGTGAATGATGAATGATTGAAGTGTGATTTTGTAGAAAAGTATGGGTGAGAAAAGGAAAGTTTGAAAAAAATTGAGTTGAAAACAAAATTGTGGTCCCCCCACCAAGCTGGCGTTAAACGCCCAGAATGGCACTCATTCTGGCGTTTAACGCCCATTTGCTACCCTTTTTGGGCGTTTAACGCCCAGCCAGGTGCCCTGGCTGGCGTTAAACGCCAGAAATCCTTTGTCACTGGGCGTTTTTCAGAACGCCCAGGACGCTGCACACCTGGCGTTAAACGCCCAGAATGGTGCCCATTCTGGCGTTTAACGCCCAAAATGGCACCATTCCTGGCGTTAAACGCCCAGAATGGTACCCATTCTGGCGTTTAACGCCCAAAATGCCCCTTACTGGCATTTTTTCGCCAGTAAGCTCATTTTCTCTGCTTTTTGAGCTGAATCCTTTTGTAACTCTGTGAATTCCTTCATTTTTGATACTTGCCTCTGTAAGAACTAATCATATACCCTCCTAATGACTGGGTTGCCTCCCAGCAAGTGCTTCTTTACTGTCTTTAGCTGGACTGCTGCTCAGAATCATTCAAGTCTCAGTTTTGAGCATTTCTGCTCAAAATTTCCCTCAAGATAGTGCTTGATTCTCTGTCCATTAACAATGAACTTTTTGTCAGAATCAATATCCTGAAGCTCAACATATCCATATGGTGACACTCCTGTAATCACATACGGACCCCTCCACCGGGATTTGAGTTTTCCTGGAAACAATTTGAGCCTGGAGTTGAAGAGCAGAACTTTTTGTCCTGGCTCAAAGACTCTGGTTGACAATCTCTTGTCATGCCACTTCTTTGCCTTTTCCTTATAATTTTTTGCATTTTCAAAGGCATTGAGTCTGAACTCCTCTAGCTCATTTAGCTGGAGCAGTCTTTTCTCACCAGCTAACTGAGCATCCATGTTTAGGAATCTGGTTGCCCAATAGGCTTTATGTTCCAGTTCCACAGGCAAATGACAGGCCTTCCCATACACCAGTTGGTATGGAGAGGTTCCTATAGGAGTCTTGAATGCTGTTCTGTATGCCCACAGAGCATCATCCAAGCTCTTTGCCCAATCCTTTCTTCGGGCCATCACAGTCCGTTCTAGGATTCTTTTTAGTTCTCTGTTAGAGACTTCTGCTTGCCCATTTGTCTGTGGATGATACGGAGTTGCCACTTTATGGCTAATTCCATGTCTAACCATAGCAGAGTGTAGCAGTCTATTGCAGAAATGAGTGCCCCCATCACTGATTAGTACTCTGGGAACACCAAACCTGCTGAAGATGTGTTTCTGGAGAAATTTCAGCACGGTCTTGGTATCATTAGTGGGTGTAGCAATTGCTTCTACCCACTTAGATACATAGTCCACTGCCACCAGAATGTAAGTGTTTGAGTATGATGGTGGGAATGGCCCCATGAAGTCAATTCCCCATACATCAAACAATTCTATCTCTAATATCCCTTGTTGAGGCATGGCGTATCCGTGAGCCAGGTTACCAGCTCTTTGGCAACTGTCACAGTTACGCACAAACTCTCGGGAATCTTTATAGAGAGTAGGCCAGTAGAAGCCACACTGGAGGACTTTAGTGGCTGTTCGCTCACTTCCAAAATGTCCTCCATAATGTGATCCATGGCAGTGCCACAAGATCTTTTGTGCTTCTTCTCTGGGTACACATCTGCGGATCACTCCGTCAGCACATCTCTTAAAGAGATATGGTTCATCCCAGAGGTAGTACTTTGCATCTGAAATTAATTTCTTTCTTTGCACATTGCTGTACTCCTTGGGTATGAACCTCACAGCTTTATAATTTGCAATATCTGCAAACCATGGAGCTTCCTGAATGGCAAAGAGTTGCTCATCTGGGAAAGTCTCAGAGATCTCAGTAGAAGGGAGGGACGCCCCAGCTACTGGTTCTATTCGGGACAGATGATCAGCCACTTGGTTCTCTGTCCCTTTTCTGTCTCTTATTTCTATATCAAACTCTTGCAGAAGCAACACCCATCTGATAAGCCTGGGTTTTGAATCCTTCTTTGTGAGTAAGTATTTAAGAGCAGCATGGTCAGTGTACACAATCACCTTTGATCCCACTAGGTAGGATCTAAACTTGTCAATGGCATAAACCACTGCAAGTAACTCTTTCTCTGTGGTTGTGTAGTTCTTTTGTGCGTCATTTAGAACACGGCTGGCATAATAAATGACGTGCAAAAGCTTGTTATGCCTCTGTCCCAACACTGCACCAATGGCATGATCACTGGCATCACACATTAATTCAAATGGCAATGTCCAATCTGGTGCAGAGATAACTGGTGCTGTGACCAGCTTTGCTTTCAGGGTCTCAAATGCCTGCAGACACTCATTGTCAAAGATAAATGGAGTGTCAGCAGCTAGCAGATTACTTAGAGGTTTGGCAATTTTTGAAAAATCCTTTATAAACCTTCTGTAGAATCCTGCATGCCCAAGAAAGCTTCTGATTGCCTTAACATTGGCAGGTGGTGGTAATTTTTCAATTACCTCTACCTTTGCCTTATCCACCTCTATTCCCCTACTTGAAATTTTGTGCCCAAGGACAATTCCTTCAGTCACCATAAAGTGACATTTCTCCCAGTTTAAAACCAGGTTAGTTTCTTGGCATCTTTTCAGGACAAGTGATAGGTGGTTAAGACAGGAGCTGAATGAGTCTCCATATACTGAAAAGTCATCCATGAAGACTTCCAGAAATTTCTCTACCATGTCTGAGAAGATAGAGAGCATGCACCTCTGAAAGGTTGCAGGTGCATTGCACAGACCAAAAGGCATTCTCCTATAGGCAAACACGCCAGAAGGGCAGGTAAATGCTGTTTTCTCTTGGTCCTGGGGATCTACTGCAATTTGGTTGTAGCCTGAATAGCCATCCAAAAAGCAGTAATAGTCATGACCAGCTAGTCTTTCTAACATTTGGTCTATGAATGGTAAAGGAAAATGATCCTTTCTGGTGGCTGTATTGAGCCTTCTGTAGTCAATACACATACGCCACCCTGTGACTGTCCTTGTAGGAACCAGTTCATTTTTTTCATTATGAACCACTGTCATCCCTCCCTTTTTGGGAACAACTTGGACAGGGCTCAACCAGGGGCTATCAGAAATAGGATAAATAATCCCAGCCTCTAGTAATTTAGTGACCTCTTTCTGCACCACCTCCTTCATGGCTGGATTTAGCCGCCTCTGTGGTTGGACCACTGGTTTGGCATTATCCTCCAATAGGATCTTGTGCATGCATCTAGCTGGGCTAATGCCCTTAAGATCACTTATGGACCACCCAAGAGCTGTCTTGTGCGTCCTTAGCACTTGAATCAGTGCTTCCTCTTCCTGTGGATCTAAAGCAGAGCTTATAATCACTGGAAAAGTGTCACCCTCTCCTAGAAATGCATATTTCAGAGATGGTGGTAGAGGTTTGAGTTCAGGTTTGGGAGGTTTATCCTCCTCCTGAGGAATTTTCGAAAATTCCTTTACTTCCTCTAGTTCTTCTTGATCAGGTTGAGCATCTTTGAAGATGTCCTCAAGCTCTGATTCTAGGCTTTCAGTCATATTGATCTCTTCTACCAGAGAGTCAATAATGTCAGCGCCCATGCAGTCATCTGGTGTATCTGGATGCTGCATTGCTTTCACAGCATTCAACTTGAACTCATCCTCATTGACTCTCAGGGTTACTTCCCCTTTTTGTACATCAATGAGAGTTCGTCCAGTTGCTAGGAATGGTCTTCCTAGAATGAGAGTTGCACTTTTGTGCTCCTCCATTTCCAGCACCACAAAGTCAGTGGGAAAGGCAAATGGCCCAACCTTGACAATCATGTCCTCTATTATGCCTGATGGGTGTTTAATGGAGCCATCAGCAAGTTGGAGGCATATCCTGGTTGGTTTGACTTCTCCAGCCAACCCAAGCTTTCTGATAGTGGATGCAGGTATTAGATTGATGCTTGCTCCAAGATCACATAGGGCTGTCTTGGTGCAAGCGCCTTCTAATGTGCATGGTATTATAAAGCTTCCAGGATCTTGAAGCTTTTCTGGTAAGCTTTTTAATATGACTGCACTGCATTCTTCAGTGAGAAACACTTTTTCAGTTTCTCTCCAATCCTTCTTATGACTTAATATCTCTTTCATGAACTTAGCATAAGAAGGTATTTGCTCAAGTGCCTCTGCAAACGGAATCTTTATTTCAAGAGTCCTTAGATAGTCTGCAAAGCGGGCAAATTGCTTATCCTGTTCCGCTTTGCGGAGTTTCTGAGGATAAGGCATCTTGGCTTGATATTCTTCAACCTTAGATGCTGCAGGTTTATTCCTTACAGAAGTGGTTGAAGAGGCCTTGTTAGAAGGATTATTATCAGCACTCTCAGGTGTCTGATTCTCCCTTGGCGTTTGAACGCCAGGATTGGGAGGAAAATGGGCGTTTAACGCCAACTTTTCCCCCTTTTCTGGCGTTTGAACGCCAGAATTGGGCAGGGAATGGGCGTTTAACGCCAGCTTTCCTTCCCTTTCTGGCATTTGAACGCCAATAACATTCCTCTCTGGGCTCTTACTGTCCTCAGAGGGATTTTGAACAGTGGTTTGGTTATCCTTTGTCAATTGTTCCTTGTTTGGCTTTTTGCTCTTTTGAGCAGTGTTATTTAGTGTCTTCCCACTCCTCAGTTGAACTGCTTGACATTCCTCTGTTATCTGTTCAGATATTTGCTGTTTTGCTTGATTCAACTGCAGTTCTATTCTCTTATTAGCAACCTTAGTATCATGGAGCATTTCTTTAAATTCTGCTAACTGTTCTGTCATCAGGAGTAGTTGTTGATTAAGCTCATTCATCTGTTCTTGAGGATTAGGATCAGTGACTAATGCCATGACTTCCTCCTTTGGTACGAACTCATTGCTAGAATATAAGTATTGATTTCTAGCAACAGTGTCTATAAGCTCTTGAGCTTCTTCAATTGTCTTCCTCATGTGTATAGATCCACCAGCTGAGTGGTCTAAAGACATCTGAGCTTTTTCTGTGAGCCCATAGTAGAAGATGTCTAACTGTACCCACTCTGAAAACATTTCAGAGGGGCATTTTCTAAGCATACCTCTATACCTCTCCCAGGCATTATAAAGGGATTCATTATCCTCTTGTTTAAAGCCTTGGATGTCCAGCCTTAGCTGTGTCATCCTCTTTGGAGGGTAGAAATGATTCAGGAATTTGTCTGATAACTGTTTCCATGTCTTTATGCTTGCTGTAGGTTGGTTATTCAACCACCTTTTAGCTTGATCTTTTACAGCAAATGGAAACAGTAATAGTCTGTAGACATCCTGATCTACCTCTTTATCATGTACTGTGTCAGCAATTTGTACGAACTGTGCCAAAAACTCAGTAGGTTCTTCCTGTGGAAGACCGGAATACTGGCAATTTTGCTGCACTATGATAATGAGTTGAGGGTTTAGCTCAAAGCTGCTTGCTTTGATGGGAGGTATACAGATGCTACTCCCATATGCAGCTGTAATGGGGTTAGCATATGACCCCAGAGTCCTCTTGGACTGATTAATTCCACTTGAGTCCATGATGGACAAAAGGGAAATGATAATGATTGCAAGGAGATAAATTTTGTTGTTTTTTTTTTTGAATTTAAACGAAAAATTAAAATAAAACAAAAGGAAATAAAAAAAATTCGAAAATCAAAAAGAAAACAAGATCAAAATAAATTGAGAACTGAATCAATTAGCTAGTTAAAAGATTTTGAAAACAGCAATTAAAAAGATATGATTGAAAAGTTTTTATGAAAAAGATTTGATTTTTAAAAAGAGGAAAGAGAAAAACAACAAAAAGACACCAAACTTAAAATTTTTAGAAAATCAAACACTAATTTTCGAAAATTTTAAAGGAAAACACAAAGATGACACCAAACTTAGAATTTTTATGAATCAAAAAGGGACTAAATACATGCAATTTCGAAAAATCAAAAGAAAAACAAAAGCATGCAATTGACACCAAACTTAAAATATGACACTAGACTCAACTAAAAGACTCTAAACCAACAAAAATAAAACAGTCCTAATCTAAGCAACAAGATAAGCCGTCAGTTGTCCAAACTCGAACAATCCCCGGCAACGGCGCCAAAAACTTGGTGCACGAAATTGCAATCACACCTTTGCAATCCCGCACAACTAACCAGCAAGTGCACTGGGTCGTCCAAGTAATACCTTGCGTGAGCAAGGGTCGATCCCACGGAGATTGTCGGCTTGAAGCAAGCTATGGTTACCTTGTAAATCTTAGTCAGGATATCAGAAATTATCAGGATTGATTGTAAAAAGTAAAAGAACATGAAAAAGGTACTTGTTTTGCAGTAATGGAGAATAGGCTGAGGCTTTGGAGATGCTCCATCTTCCGAATCTCTGCTTTCCTACTGTCATCTTCATCAAACACGCAAGGCTCCTTCCATGGCAAGCTGTATGTAGGGTTTCACCGTTGTCAATGGCTACCTCCCATCCTCTCAGTGAAAATACGTCCCTGATGCTCTGTCACAGCATAGGCTAATCATCTGTCGGTTCTCAATCAGGCCGGAATAGAATCCAGTGATTCTTTTGCGTCTGTCACTAACGCCCCGCCTTCAGGAGTTTGAAGCACGTCACAGTCATTCAATCATTGAGTCCTACTCAGAATACCACAGACAATGTTTAGACATTCCGGACTCTCTTGAATGCCGCCATCAGTTCTAGCTTCTACCACGAAGATTCCGATTAAAGAATCCAAGAGATATCTACTTAATCTAAGGTAGAACAGAGGTGGTTGTCAGGCACATGTTCATAGTTGAGAATGATGATGAGTGTCACGGATCATCACATTCATCCGGGTTAGGAGCAAGTGATATCTTAGAATGGAAGCAAGCATGATTGAATAAGAAACAGTAGTAATTGCATTAATCCATCAAGACACAGCAGAGCTCCTCACCCCCAACCATGGGGTTTAGAGACTCATGCTGTGGAAGGTACAAGAAACGTGTAAAAAGTGTTATGAGGTCATAAGGTTCCGATTACAATGTCAAAAGATCCTATATGTAGTAAACTAGTATCCTAAGGTTTACAGAAATGAGTAAATGACAGAAAAATCCACTTCCGGGCCCACTTGGTGTGTGCTTGGGCTGAGCATTGAAGCTTTTATGTGTAGAGACGTTTTCTGGAGTTAAACGCCAGCTTTCATGCCAGTTTGGGCGTTTAACTCCAAGTTTTATGCCAGTTCCGGCGTTTAACGCTGGAATTTCTGTAGGTGACTTTGAACGCCGGTTTGGGCCATCAAATCTTGGGCAAAGTATGGACTATTATATATTGCTGGAAAGCCCAGGATGTCTACTTTCCAACGCCGTTGAGAGCGCGCCAATTGGGCTTCTATAGCTCCAGAAAATCCACTTCGAGTGCAGGGAGGTCAGAATCCAACAGCATCTGCAGTCCTTTTCAGTCTCTGAATCAGATTTTTGCTCAGGTCCCTCAATTTCAGCCAGAAAATACCTGAAATCACAGAAAAACACACAAACTCATAGTAAAGTCCAGAAAAGTGAATTTTAACTAAAAACTAATAAAAATATACTAAGAACTAAACTAAAACTACTAAAAACATACTGAAAACAATGCCAAAAAGCGTATAAATTATCCGCTCATCACCGCTAGAGCTTCTCACATTAGTTTCTTATTAGCTTCAACTATGAAGCACAAAGCCGATTTTCCATTTCCGTGATTTTACTATATAACTAAGGACATTTTAGACTTTCTATCCATTACTATATGACAAAGACTTAACTGCTATTCAGCCCGTACTTGCTATATTGCTGTACCAAAAAAGTAATTAGCATATGTGAAAGATTTCCTATATTATTATCACATTGTGGTCTGCTTCCAAGGCAGTACATTGACTCAGACTCTATTTTTGAGATTACATTCAGGTTTTCACATGTTAAAATATTACCTAATTTGCTTATATTACCACATTGTGATCTGCTTCCAAGGCAGTACATTAACTCAGACTCAATTTTCGAGATTAAATTCAGGTTTTCACATGTTAAAATATTACCTAATTTGCTTATATTAGATAAAAAAAATCCATTACAAACTTGACCAAATATTAATTATTAAAACTCAATTTGAGATACTTGTGGATCTAACAATTTTATCCTGCATATGGTAAGATTGGTGGTTTTTTTCACATTAGCAAACGATGATGAATATAGTCTCAATAAAAAAAATAATAAATAGATAATTAGGTCTCTCAAGATGTTAAATTTGAAATAATTAGCTTTTGAAAAAAAATTAGTCTTTTATGATAATAAACGATAAATACGTGATACCTTTTTATCAATTGATCATGTAAAATTACTTAATGGTAGTGTTTATATGTAGAGTTCCGCTAAGGAGACAATGAAATATGTATACAATGGCTACAATGGGTTGTTTATTTGGCCCAATTAAAATGAAAAGAGTAAATTAACCCTAATTTACCCTAATCTCTAATGGCCTATTCAGTTTTAATTGACCTACCACTATTTTTTTCCTATTTTCAATTTTTCCCCATTAACCCAAACCCTTTTGGCTGTCACGGTTAGCCTCACCCCCCCCCCCAAAACCCCTCCAATTCGCTTCACAGACCTCGGAAGCCGCCCAACCGTGTGCCCTGAAACCTACAACCCCAGACGACGACCCTTCTTCGCGAGCATCCTTCCTCGCTGGCCTCAAGTCCGTCACCCTGTTGCTGTCGCTCATCCCACCGTCACTGCAGCCCAGCCTCCGCGCACTACGCCTTCGACGCAAACTACAGCCCAGTGAGCCATCACCGCCGAACGGAGCAGCAACGCTCATTCTCCTCGCTCGGATGCCGTGGTCTCCAGCATCCCCGTCACTTTGGTTGCAGCAGAGGATCCGAGCCTGAAAATTTCACCGCCTGATCATGGACCATTCACCAAGACCACCACGAACATTATAACCAGAATGTCGTCAACCATCCATGGTAAGTGGGTTAAAATTAGGTTCAATTTTAGTATCCTAGAGCATGTGGAATGTGATGTTGGTTGAAATTGTTGCAATTGATTTAACTTTAGTGTGGGAATGGTCAAAAAAGTTTGGTAATCTTGTTTATATAGCAGAAAAATTTTAATATTTTTTTCCTCCCCATGCGGACCTTTGCATGCAATTTGACGTAAACTAGCTTACCATTGTTGATGTTTGGTTGGTACTTATTGGATGGTTACTTTAGTAGGGTGTTAGATGGTTGTTATTTATCAATATTTTGAGCTTATATACTTGGATGGTTACTTCAGTATATAGTCAGATGGTTGGTTTTGATACATGATTTTAATACAGGAAAATTTGGAGAATTGATTCCAATGATCGTGAATGCTAGCTTGATGTTATTATGTTGAATGCTTCTTTGAATACATTTGATGTGTTTTATTTTTCTGTCAGTTATTATTGTTGTGTAATTAAAATTAAATAATTTTCTTCTCAGGCTTGGACCACCAGATTTTCACCCCCAGACGCCAAATTGCCCTGAGGAAACTCTAACAAAGGAATATCTGCTATCTGGATATAAAGAAACGGTTGAGGGGCTTGAGGTGCATAATTATGTTCTGCTTTTTTGTTCATACCAAATTTGATTATGTTTTTATTTATTATTTTTCACTCATGGTCCTAGCTATAAGAGTAGGATAAGTACACAATGTTCACTATTTTTTTTGTGTGCCTCAGGAAGCTAGAGAAATCTCACTATCCCAAGTTCAAACTTTTGACAAGACAGTTGTCCTTAATTGCAAGAAGGTAAATCCCTTTCCTCTAGTGTTCATTAGATATTCATTTTCACTCTGTTTATTTTGGTTTCTCTGAACTTACAACGCAATGTCCACTTTCTATTTTCTATATTCATTCTTTCATTTGAAGCCTTTTTAGATTCAGGTTAACTCTTGTATCTTTCATCTTTTCTCCAGGCTATTAGAAAACATCTTAGGGTCATCAATGAATCTCGTACTCAAAAGAGAAACGTAACCTTAACTGTGTCTTTTTTGCATTTTATCCTTTCTAAACATTCTGCTTTATTATGTGATTTGATGGTTGGTCTTTATCATAGATCTTGGGCTTATTTAAATGCATGAGTACTTCAGTATGTAATTGGATGGTTGGTTTTAGTACATGATGCTAATACAAAAAAATTGGGAGAATTGATTTCAATGACCGTGAATGCTATTTTGATGTTATTATGTTGAAGGCTTCTTTGAATACATTTTATGTGTTTTATTTTTCTTTCAGTTTTTATTTGGTTTGTATTTGTTAAGTAAACATTTTTATTCAAGATGCTCAAATCGGTTTATATCTGAACTGGATAGCTAATTTATGATTTATTTATTCACATGCCTTTTTCCGAATGAAAAAATTGCTTTCTGGGGCTGCCAAGTTGATGCATTGTGCGAAAATAGTTTACATTTTTTATTGGTGTGGTTGTAATTGACGGCTGTGCTGATTCTCTTGGTTTATTAATAATTTTCGCAAGCCATTTGGATGGACGCTTTAGTAGGGTATTGGATGGTTGGTCTTTCTAATAGATATTGCGCTTATTTATTTGGATCCTTACTTCAGTGTGTGGTTGGATAGTTGGTCTTCATAGTTGATGCTATGTTTGCATGAATAAGTTTTTTATCTTAAGTAAAGATGGTTACTATAGGGACACTTGGAGGATTGATCTTGATAAATCTTCCAAAGCATATCAAAGATTAGAAATAAGCTAGAATCTTCAATGCCAATAATTTCTTTTCGGCTTCGATACATCAGTATTATCTTCTTCGGCCATCTAGCTCTAATAATTAAAGTTACATCGAATGAAAGATAAGATTATGCTATTAATGATATTATTTAGCTGCAGGTTGCCTGATTCTTTTGTTAGAGCTAAAAACTTAGAATTTAGGGGGGGCTACTGCGTGAGTAAATTTTCACGGTGCTCCAACAACCCATTTTCACACCGGCCGAACACAAAATCATATGGGTAAAAAGGTATCCCATTATTTACATGATTAAAAGAACATGTTTGGTTATATTTTGTGATGTCATTCTGATCCTAATTCTTGCTCAACAGAAATTAATCGAGACGCGATGCTCACCTTGCTATATTAACAACTTGTTTATCCACTTGGAACTACATAATGAGCATGCTAAGTTGGCTGAGATTGAGGCCATTGGATTTGATTTCCTGCGGCGGGTACCGCTATGGCATGTGAAGCAGAGTATCATGCTCCAACTAGCTAGGGCTTATGACGTGGACTCAAACACTCTCAGGGTCGATGCAGGGGACATTTTGTGTTACCGCTGAACTAATCGGTAGTGTATTCGGCATACCTTCTCGAGGTTAGTCAAAATTATGTAAGATGTCATCATTCCTGTGCGTGGTTTTCGTTTTTCCTTTGTTGACACTGACTGTTTATTATACAATGTTTCGTTAATGCAGGGGACCCAATTCCAGAACTACAGAAAAAAATGCATCGCATTTGGCAATTAAGAGAGAGTTCCAAAAGAAAACTACAACACAACTACACGACTTTGTCTTTGCCTGTCTAATGGAGATCGAGCAACAGAGGATGACCTTTAGACGATACTTTATCCTGGTGGTTTTGAAGATGTTTCTTAGCCCCACAAGCCAGCAAACTCTTTTCCCATGGCACCTCCCTCCGATTTTGGATGTCTCGAACCCAAGAAGATTCCACTGGTCGTATCAGATATTAAAGTGGTTGTGAGATGCAATAAGAAAATTCCGAGACGAGAACCGAGAAACATGCGGCAGGTGCATGTTCGTGTTGCTGGTATCACAAATAAATTTCCTAATTTTCAAAAACATGTACGCCTTATGGTGTAAATCCTAATATTTAAAATACTTGTGTATAGGTTTTGTACTTTCAGCGCTTAAAGCATGGTCCTTTACATGCATGTCAAGCACCCGAGCCCTGGATTGATGAATGCACTGCTAATGAACGTGATAAGAAGGCCGACAATGTTATCTCACAAGTCCAATCTCTAATAATTTTATTTTTATAATCAAATTAAATACAAATACCGTCGGAGGTTCACGTTGATATTTTGCTAAGTTTGTTATCCCATATTGAACACACAGGGTTGCATCGTTGACAATGCAAGGAAGAGGAAAAAATAGAAAAAAGCATCTAGTAGTAAAGCAGTAAACGAAAAATCAAGGTGTAAAAGGCCCCGTAAGGACTCTGACCAAGCGCCACCTACCCACGGCAAGACTACGTCTCAACAAAGATATAAGTATGCGGATGAGGTGATCTGCTTTCATTATGATAGATCGTGCGATTATTTAATTGGATCATTACTTATGTGATTGGATGGTTGGTCCTTATCATAGATCCTGCGGTTATTTAATTGGATGTTTACTTCAGTAGGTAATCGGATGGTTGGTTTTGATAGATAATGTGTATATATAGAAAAATTGGGAGAATTGATTTCAGTGACCGTGAATGCTAGGTTCATGTTATTATGTTGAAGACTTCTTTGAATACATTTGATGTGTTTTATTT
Organism: Arachis stenosperma; assembly: GCF_014773155.1. Lineage (NCBI taxonomy): Eukaryota > Viridiplantae > Streptophyta > Magnoliopsida > Fabales > Fabaceae > Arachis > Arachis stenosperma. The sequence goes on from NC_080377.1 coordinate 15,595,671, forward strand.
TTCTTTTAGTTTTTATTTGGTTTGTGTTTGTTAAGTAAACAAATGCGTTTAAGATGCTAAAATCGGCTTATGATCTGAACTGGATAGCTAATTTATGATTTATTTATTCGGATGGCTTTTTTTGGATCAAAAAATTGCTTTTTGGGGCTGCCAAGTTGATGCATTATGTGAAAATAGTTTACATTGATGATTGGTGTGGTTGTAATTGACGGCTGTGCTGCTCCACTTAGTACATTAATAATTTTCGTAAGCCATTTGGATGGTCACTATAGTAAGGTATTGGATGGTTAGTCTTTATGATAGATTTTGGGCTTATTTAATTGGATGGTTACTTCAGTATGTAATCGGATGGTTGGTCTTGATAGATGATGTTTAAATAGGAAAATTGGGAGAATTGATTTCAATGTCCGTGAATGCTAGGTTGGAGTTATTATGTTGGAGGCTTCTTTGAATACATTTTATGTGTTTTATTTCTCTTTCAGTTTTCATTTGGTTTGTGTTTGTTAAGTAAACAAATGCATTTAAGATGCTCAAATATGGTTATGATGTAAACTGGATAGCTAATTTATGATTTAATTGTGTTAGTATTTTGATGCATCATCTTAGTATGTGTGCGACTGGTTCTTGTTATGTTGGTACATTCCAACAACAGCCTCCACCACAAGATGTAAATCAAGTAGAGCCCGTGGTCAAGGGTGATCATAAAGGTGCTAAAAAATAAAACCCTGACCACAAGGATGCATCTCCACATACGCCGTCTGCGGCACATGTCCAGCTCACCAAGTATGATTTTGATAGGTAAGTTGTTTGTGGCTTACCTTGTTGTATCTTTCTCTTCTTTATTTTTCTTACCCCGTCTTGTGATTAGCCGTCGTGGTAAGCATAACTTGTCATTATAGCTAATGTCATATTGCAATTGTTTGCAGTGAATTTGACATCTTGATCGTATAGTGTCCTGAATTTGAGCAAGTGCTGAATAATGTTGAACTGAGGCAGCAAATAAATGCCATAAGCATGCAGCCCCTGCAAACGGTAATGCCAAACAAATCATGCTACCATACACCGAGTCCAGGGAGACCTAGCTTTTCACTCGGTTTAACTCATCTTGAAAAGACTCCAACCCCGTCCCCGATACATTCAATTCATCCAAGTCTAAGAAATATAAAGAAGGGGGAGACTAAGGAGAAACAAATCAGAGCATGGATACTTAACTCGTCCTTGAACAAAGAGCAAAATTTGGCATCCTATGAAGGTTGAAAATATATAGTATTACAAAGGAAGGACTTATGGATCTTGAAAGCCCGCAGTTAGGTCAATAGCTGCGTAAGTATATGAACTTAATCATGCGTTTTAATTCCCCATCTTTCTATCGGTGTTTAGTTTACACTTGTTGAATAAATTGTGTAGGTCATACAATGGATGTGCTACTCCTTCAACGACACCGAATCATCTAGATTCAAGCGATATTTCTATTGCGTGTGTCCAGGCATATTGGTATTTACACTCTACTGATTACAATATGTGTAAGCTTTTGTAAGGATTCTTACTATGTGTGGGTTTGCAGGAATCAGTCACACGGAATGATAATCTGGCATCATTTATTGACGGTGCAAGACCAATTTATGTGGGTCTTGGTCGAAGCTTTGGTGAGGATACTAGGTTCTTTGACAAACTCGAAGCTGCAAAGAGAAAATGGGTGAGTTGTAATCTTTTTTAAATACTCTGAATTTCCGATATATTATACAACGTGTAAAATGTTGGAACGGATGATCACTATTACCCACTATTGATATGGTTGTTTCTATTTGCATATTTTGCTCTTCGGGTTTGCCATTTTATTACGTTGATTGAATGTACTATACTTTGCTGTTGGAAATGGGTTGGGTGGGTCTCCTAGGCCTAGTAAATAGTTGCTTTAGGCTTCCTGTGTCATCCGGATCGGTATTTTTTTCTTTATTTAAGAATTATATCGTGACTATCATCTGATTTGAGGATGTTCTGGTTTCTGCATGGTCGAGGGAATTGACTAGTGTTTTTTTAAGAGACATACTCATTCCTATGTACTATTTGCTGCAATGGTTAATTCCTAATTGTTAAAGGGGCCATTGGTGGGTATATGCATTTGAGGTGAATGCGAAGCCTAGTGATAATCGACAGTTTGCATTCTGCACCACAAGATGATGAACAGGATAAACTCGATGCATATGTGGTAAGCTACTATACTCCTTTTATACAATATAAAAGCTATAGTATCTAATTCAATAGCATGTTGTTCGACTATTTCATTCCATGATTTCTAGGGGAGACTGTTTTAGGACATGGCGAGAATTACAATTCATGCATTCGTTCGGACTACATACAGCCCATCTCGTTCTTATGCCAGGGTTCCAAAGCAACCGAACAAGTGAGATGAAATTACAACTCAGCTTTGAGGCTTTTTAGTTTTCTTTCTATCATGAGGCATACCATATTAAAAATTCTTGTCATCCTGATTGCAAAAGTATGTTATTTTTCTGTAGCTTTGACTGTGGCATCTGCGTTTTTAAGTTCATGGAAAGTTGGACCGAAGCCGTGCTCTTGATGAATGGGACGAGGTGACTACAATAAACTTTTGGGCATATATCACGCATCAATTTGAACAAATATCACTATAACAGTTCCTACTACTAACTCACCTGGTAAATCTATTTACAGGATTCACTCAGATCATACAGGATGGAGTTGATGCTGGACATTGTCTGTGGGCCACACAATGCATTGGTTCACCAGGTTCTTTCATTATTGACGGACAAGGTTAAACCTGTTCGCCGCAACCAACCACGAAACAAGAAAAGGGAAGTTAGAGCACCATTCACTGCACCTAGCACGAGGTCATTAATTGAACGTGCGGAAGCATTACCAAAGGGGGCGATGATCAAACGGAGGAAGAAGTAGCGTACTTAGATTTAGCTACAGTGAATTTAATTACCATATTATAGTTGTTTTACTTTCTGCTTAAATTCCCGGAGATTTATTTATGTTACATTAAAAGGACTTGTTTCTAGGAGAAATTTTTTGGTTACATTAAAAGGATTTATTTTATTCTCAGCTAAGATTCTTCGATTTATCCATCTTGTTTAGTAAAGTAACCATCTTTGCGCATATTAAACCGAACATTTATTTTGGTATGTGTTATCACATGTGTGTCTCTTGTGTATTTTAGATTTGAGTTGAATGTGTCAAGTTATGACATAGGGAATCACTTGTGTTGAGACAAGATGTAGTGATTCCTTTGGAATGCACGCTACATATAGTATATGTTGAAATAGGCGATAAATAACCATCCACAAATACTGAAAAACTAAACATCCTAATGGTTACAATAACAAACATCCAGTGTAACTTGGAAAAAAATAACAACATAATTACCCTTTAAAACGACCACCTACATATCACATGACCGTGTAAAATAACCTTGTGAAACCGTGATAGTTAACTAAAATATAACCACCAATCGTTGCACATACAAGTACCCAAGGATAACCATCCATACTCAAAGTGAAAGTGAACATCCGATCACATACAGAATTGAACATCTAAATTATTTGAAAACTAAAAACCATGTAGTCACTATCTAGAATGAATAGCTACGCACTGAAAAACTATTCAGTATAGCATGGAGCAATCGAGTACAAATTTATTAACCTAACTCGTAAATTACATAATAACCATCAACTATAATCATTATGCATTTAGTGTAAACGAAATTAATAAAGTAAAGTGGTTCATTCTCACTAAAGAAAAATGGGTTCTGGAAATTAATCACGTATGGACTTTTGCAACAGCTGCCTACAAACATTAAAACTAATCTGAACCGTATAAATTGAAACCAATCTGAACCCTATAAACACGGAGATGAAAAAATAAACACAAGCACAACCTTGTCCAACGTATTCTAATTTTTGTTGAAGGAGTTTAACAAAGACATGAAACCACCGGCTTGTTTAGGAACATTTTGGCCACCAACAGCACCAAGGTTTACATCTTGAGATGCGTTCGGACAAACCACCTGCTAAACACAAAAAAAAACAAAAGCCAACAGCTATCTTCTTGCATAGTATTATACCAAATAAACATGCAAGGTCGAGATTAATCCAAACATATACCGAGAATGCATTCTTGTTTTTCCTCCGAGCAGAATTCTTGAAGGACTTCTCCAGGGCAGCGTCGAGCCTCTTACTCTTTGGCCGACCCTTTGTGCTTACTTTTGATGGGCCTTGGATGTTAGCGACACCGACAACATTCAGAGTCTGTGAGCCAATACTGGTGTGGGTCTCCACCACACTCTCGGACCTCTTTTTGGCACGGTGCACAGCCAACTTGGCCCTTGTTTCTTCTAGAGCAGCATGCAGCAATGTTGTTTTGTCGTGGTCACCGACGAACTCTTGAGCAACATTGTAGAAATGTGCACACAGTCCCTTGAATGCAACATGACTCTCATCCGACCAACTGATATCATTGCTACTCTTGACATACGTATGCTTGCGCTTTATTTTTCTTGCTCCATCGAGGGAGAACATAACAGGTAGATACTTTGTACACTTTATACGAATGAAAAACTGCAAGACAGTGACAACATAACACACCTAAACTCTCGAAAAGATTACACTCACAACGAACCTCCTGTGTGAAACGGTCAAAGTGGACATCGTATGGAACGCAGAGAATAGTATTGTTGACTAATTTCTCCTCTTCCACCTTCATGCACACTGATGCCCCCTCTTCGGCAACTACAGAGACTCTGTAATCAGCCTTCTTCATGAACTCAGTTTGAACATCCCTAAACATGCTGGTAGTGTACTCTTGCTGAAATTGTCTCTCCATAAGCGAGCTCGTTGCACAAGGGATAACCCCCCTCGAGTCTGCAGTATCATCCTCCAATTCGCTCTGCTCCTTGATTCCAAGCACATTGTCATATTCATGAACAAATTGAACTAAGCTAGTCCTATTGTGTAAGAATCCACCGTAGAATGCGTGCATGCTCTCACTCCTTTGTGTACTCCTCATAGTAGCCCAAAATTCACCCTTGAAGTATATGGAGACCCACATGCGTCGATCATCATACAGGTCTACAGAAAATAAAGAAAGCCAATTTTAGCAAAGAAACCTTACACCAAACTTATTACTACAAATCAGGAAAATCCAGATACCAAAATAATTGTCAGTTAAAGCACGTAAAGTAATCGTACACTAACAGACCTAACAGCCATGTGTTGTTATGTAAGTTGTACTCATCTATAAATTCAGACCAGTTATCCTCAAATGACTCCTCAATCTGAGAGTTCCACACAATATCATTAAGGTCATCATACAAATCTCTGTACCGGCAATAACCCCCAAACTTTTGCGATAACTTCTTCGTAATATGCCAGATGCACCACCGGTGGCGTGTGTCGCGTAATGCATTTCTGATCGCATGGAAAATGGATCAACATTGATCGGTTATGATATGCTGTGGAGCATTTTCCATGCATTTCACCCATTGGCTGAAAATCCGCTCATAAGTTGGGATTTCCTCATTCCCCAGCAAAGTACAACCGAGGAGGGTCGACTTACCATGGTGGTTGACCTCGACGAATGACACAAACCGTAATCCATGCCTACTAGAAAAAACAACCAAACATAAGAAATCACAATCACAATCGAATAGAATTAAAAAAATAAAGGACAAAACAACTTAACTACTTCATACATGTTTGTACTGTAGGTGCTATCAACTGACACGACGTTTCCATAGTATTCATACGACGCCCTACACCTTGTATCCACCTATACTGCACTCCTAAATTTACACTCATCATCCAACTTCACCGCGTAAAAGAAGTTCGGATTGATGTCCTTCATTCTCATGAAGTAGTTCATCATCTCCCTGACATCCGCATTCACATTGCTAGTTCGGAGCCTTGCTGTTATATAGTTTCTTAAATCCTTTTTTGAGAATCCCAGGTTAGATGGGCCCCCAGCCTCATTTGCCAAAGTTAGGAATGTCTTGTTTGGTCGAATCTCAGCCTCATCATTATCCTCGATCATGTATTTCACATGCATGGTCAGCTGCCTATACTCATGGTAGTGCACTGCCTTTCTCGCTGAACATGAGTGTGAGTGCCTAAACTCAACCTTGAACAAAATCCACTCTTGCATGTCCTTATCAAACTTCACATATATCCTTGCCTTGCACCCAGCAGCTGAAATCATGTTCTTCCGGGTTGGTGCTTTGACACGAGACCCACGAAACCCGTCGCGATTGCAGTGGATAGCTTGGTTAACAGGCATCTTTGTGATGTCATATGTTGTCATCCTTTTCTTAGTTGCAAATTCTACTTTCTTTGCGTATGTAACATAAAAGTCACGAGCCATCTGTAACTGCGCAAAGCGCATTCCAACTCTTGGTATCTCGTCTTCTTGAAAGCAACCGTGATTTGGTAACTATATTTTAGATTAATTTCAAAAAAATAATTACCATTAATGATCAAATCAAACATGCGAATTATGACTACACAAAATTAAACTAGAGTCCAAAACCTCATCACCAAGCTCCATCTCTTCACTTCCAACCTCAGTAATATCTGACAGTTGCATGACCTACAATTTCGAAAGAAACACAATAATCGAAAGAAAAAAAATCCTTATTAAATATCATGTAAATAAAACCTCAAAAACAAGCAACAAAAACACAACATCAGCTAGAAATCATGTTAATCATCCTACCCATTTTAGCTTAACAACAACTGCATGGAAATGACAATGATGGGTATTAGAATTATTTATTCCATTTTAGCTATTATTTAAGCGCATGCATCTAAGCATTCCATGATTACCATGCAGTAAATACAATTACCATACACATTAATTTAGACCTCAATTTCAGCGCCTACATCACCATATAGTTGCTTTTTAAATTCATTCAATGACTATCATATCGGAAGAATATACGCATACCATACATTATAATTCATTTATATAAGCATACCAACTAATTAATTTATGCAATTTCATCATTCATATAAGCATATAAGCCTATCTGCATGACAAATAAGAATATAATAGGATGGTTAGCATATAAGTATGCCATATAATATGCAGGAAGCATATAATCATATACACATATACGCATAAAATATGCTTCTTGCATATAAGGATACCATACCATTTAAAAACAGTCCTACAATCATGAAATGATTAATTAATTTATGCAAATTCTCCATACATATAATCATACCATTCAATATAAAACAATCACAAATTTAGTTGCATAACAACTCATCGATCACATATGGATACTGCATTAATTATAAAAATAAACACCCCATTTACATTGCGATTTAAAATCTAAATTATTTGAAAAATAACCATCCATTATCAATGTTTTTTTTTATCGTAAGTTGATCACCTTGTTCGACTTCTCACCGTCGACGACCACATCGCCGGATACGTTTTCCTGTTGATTAGATAAATTCTCTGCAATGGCAGATGGAACACAACCAAGCGATTCAACCATATCGCAATCGATAAAGGAACTTCGGCTCGGTGGTGTGCATGAAGGAGGATGCACACTTGAAACACATTTGTCTTGCGACTTCGACATCGGAAAGAAGGCACACCAGCTACGCACTGTCCTTGCTGGAGGTCCGGGTTTCTGTGTCGGCGCAATTATCCTATAGACGAACAGAACGCAGTGCTGCGCAGTGGACTGTGCGGATGAGAGGGCAGTGGGAACAAACGCAGACGCAGTCGGTGATCGTGGCAGGGCTGAAGTGGCGAGATTCTCAAAGAAATCGAGAGCATGGAGGTCACGCCGTCTTCAGAGTGGGAGGCCGTTATTTTCATTCTATAACTGACGGTAATCTTAATTTGTTTTAAATTTCAAATTAGAAAGAAATCAAAATTAATTAACTACCCATAATTTAATTTTAATTTCAATTAAACCCCCATTATATGTATTGTACAATAAGGGTATTGGTTCCTCATACTTTTTCTTATATGTATTATTACGTACTATGACGTGTTTATTTATGAAATATCGTTATGCAGTCATGCAGATAACAACTTTTGATAAGATTCATGATAAATAGAGAATAGTTAATAAATGTTATACAAAAAGTTAGAAATTCAAAGATAATAAATATTTCACTGTCCAAAACTATATTATTTCCATACTTACATAGCAACAATGAAATATAGATAATGAAATACATAGATAATTTTGTTTTGTTTTGCACTATACATTGATAGAAGGACATACATGTCCACTATTTATTATCATGAAGGACTTAATTGATATTTTTTTCAAGAACTAATTAATTTGAGATTAAAATTTCTGAATATCTAATTATCATTTTACTCTAAAAATAAAGACACATAATGCTTACTTTAGAGTTAGAAAAAACATTTTTTCATATGAATGCAGTGATAGATAATGTTTATTTTGGTGACGATATTGACATATGAGCTCATGGCTATTAGGACAAGTATATATGGTATGTATTTATTTTAATTGTTTAGGTGTGTATTATATTCAAAGGAAGCCAAATGCCCAAGCGCATTAAATTTGAAAAAAAAAAATTGAAATGAATGGAAGAAGGGAGAATTGAAGACAAGCTATTAAATTGTCAGTATAAAATTTTAACTAACTAAGCTAACTATACTCTTTAAATAAATATAGTAATTCTTTTATAAAAAGTTTTGGAAAGGGGATAGCTCTTATTGTCTATGAGAAGCTCCACCACTAATTATATTGTTTTGTTGTGCTTTATGTATTTACGTGCTTGTGCTATATGTTTTATGGAATCGTCTATTGTAGAAAAAGTGAAAACTAGTTTTTAGAGGATCTGTTTCCAAGATTTTAAGTATGTGATTGTGGTTATTGCCGGACATGTGGGTGATTTTTAAAACTTTGACCTCTTGAGTTTTTATAATTTGTTATTGAGCCATGTAATTAAGTATAATTTGTTATTGAGCCATGTAATTAAGTAAAGGATATATGTAATGTTGCAGGTGTACAAGAGACGTCGTTAGCAAACTGTGAAGTAGTTTTTTTTTTTTTTTTTACTGAAAATTTTAGATGGGTTGAAGAGGTCTTATATATTGAAGCCCAGTATATAGTATGGGAGTCCATTCTTTGTTCATATTTTTTGTTGTATTTTCTCAACTCATTGTTTTTTTTTTTTTTTTTTTGGTTTAGTTCTCAACTCATTGTTAATTAGCTAATGAGAAGAGGAGGCCGCTCCATCAAAAATTAAAGCACTAACACAAGGATTTAAAGAATAATTAGTCTTCTAAAATATAATTAGTTTTTTAATAATTTAAATTTTCTAAATTTTGAATTTTTACTTGACAGAATAAAGTGTAATTTTTTACCCTTAAATATTTTTTCTTTCATATTTTTTCTTAGTGTCACCTATAAAATAAATGATGAGATATCACACTTTATTCTTTAAAGTAAAATTTAAAATTTAGAGAATCTAAATTCTTCTTTAAAAATTAGAGAATCTAAATTCTTCTTTAAAAATATCCTGTTTAAAAATTAAAGCATTAACACAAGGATTTAAAGAATAAAATCTAATTTAAAATTTAATTTGTTCGAATTTAGGGTGAACAGATGACGAACTGTACGTGTATGCAAAAGAATGATCATCTTCTGAACATCAAAAGATCAATTATAAGCTCTATATTTTTTTTATATAGTTCTCCATAATATTATATATCTTTTAATTTTATTATTTATCTTTTTTATGGTTGTTGATTACAAATTTTACTTCTATTAATTTAGTAATTTTCATTGTTTAATTTTTTAAACTTTTATTCTATTATATTGCATATAAATTTCTAAAGTAAATTGATAAATGTATTGATTTAAAATATATTTTTTATTATTAGAACTAGTAATAAAAAAATATTTTTTATACAATACATAGTTAAACATATACATAAAATTTTGTTTCTGAACCTGTGTTAAAATTTATTTTAAAAATATATAAATAACTGAATTATTTTAATTAAAAAAAATTTTAAATTAAATTTTTATTATTTGATACAAACATACTTTTGAATATAAAATTAATTAGGATAATAAATTATCCATAATTTAATCAAAATATTTTAAATTGAAATATGAAGTTTAAATATTTTGTTTTGATAAATTAAATATAATAAATAATAATTTTTATTAAATATAATAAATAATATTTCAACAATGAAAATGTTTACTATTTCTTTTTATTTTTTTATCTGAGTTATATTTTTAAGGTAATTAATAATATTAAATAATTTTTTTTAATATATTTTTTTTTTGCTCTTACAATTCAATTAAGTTTCGTGCATATAACATAAAAAAAAGCTAGCGCTCGTATTTGAATAAACAAATTATAGTATAAAATAATATCATTTTAAGAAAATGTACTACAACAATAATTTTTAATTTTAACAAGAAATGTAATTATTGCTGGAAAAGTGATGTGATTTGGAGACTTTTGAGTGTGTGTTTGGATTACAGTTTGCAAACGGGAGTTTGTATAAAATTGATTTTGCAAAGTTAATTTTGATCAAAAGTAAGTTTGTGTTAAAGTGATTTATGTTTGGTAATTTTTGTATCAAAATGGATTATAGTAAAATAAATGTTGTTTGGCTTGTACCATTCAAAATTACTTTTAGCTAAAAAATTACTAAAATAGACATCAACTTAAAATTTTTTTTATATTATCTTATTATTTTAATTTAGATATTTAAATACATCTTATTAGTTAAGTTTATAATAAAATTAATATTTACTTACTAAAATAAAAATAACATATAAAAATAGATAAAATATATTTTTAAATAAAAATAAAAAAATATAAATTATATATATATAAAAGAATATTAGTCAAATATATTACATTTTTTAAGTATTAAATGTTACTTTAGTATTTTTTATATCGTATTCTTGTTTTAGAACTCTCAATAATCTTATTATTAATATTAATTTGGAATCCGATTTTATTATTATCTATTATTAATTTTTTATTTAATTTATCTTTTTTAATGAAATCATAATCTATATTATAAAAAATTACACTAAAACATAGTATACGAGAATTACAGTTATAAAAGAGAATACTGAAAATAATAAAAAAAATAAATATTTACTTTATAGTGATTGAAACAAATCTAAAAGTTCTTGATAATCTTTTTATATAATATATTTTTAGTATTTTTGGTACTCGTTTTTTAGTATGTTATAATTTTTTATTATTATTATTATTTACAATTAATTTTTTGTTTAATTTACTTTACCTAATAGAATTAATAAATTATATTATAAAAAAGATAATAACAAACATAATACACAAAAATCACAGTTATAAAAGTGTATAATATCAAATAAATAGTTGAAAAAAATAAAAATAATAAATAATAGAAAATATAATTCATATAAATGGAAATAACAATAATTTTATAATTAATACAATAACATATACAAAGGATAAAGTTAGTAAAAAATAAATAAATTGTTAGTATTTATAGCTAAAAGTCAGTTAAGAAAACGCAGAAGCTACAAATAGTTGCTTCTTGTAAACGTGGTTTTGGCAGCAAAATCACTTCTGCGTTCATGAGAAAAAAATTTGTCAAATCAAAAGTTGAAGCTTTCAAGAAATGTAAACGTAATTTTTCCTTTTAAACGGGTCCCAAACACACCGAAACGCTCGACTTTGTTTCTCATTCTCTCTCTATCAAATTCCGTTAGTTTCAATGTTTTCTCTGGGCGTTAACATTAAGTTGGCTTAGTGTTTCAATTTTATTGCCACGTCATTAAAAAACAAAGGTTAATACGTGTGTGTTTGGATTTACATTTATAAAACTAAAATTTGAATGAAAGTGATTTTGTAAAATTGTTTCGGATAAAAATAAATTTATGTTAACGTAATTTATGTTTGACAATTTTATATTAAAATTAATTTTAATAACATAAATATTATTTGAATAATATTAGTTAAAATTACTTTTAGATAAAAAATTAATTAATTACTAAAAAATTATAATATTAAATTATAATATTTTTTAGGTATATTTAATTTTTTTATATTTCTTTTAATATTTTTTTATATAATATTTTTTATAATATTCTATTTTAGTATATTATAATTTTTTACTATTATAATATAAATTAATATTTATTTTTAAAATAAAAAATAACATATAAAAATTAACAATTTTTAAGTATTTTTTATATTAAAAATAACATATAAAATAACACATTTTAATACTTTTTTAAGTATTCTTGATAATCTTATTTTTATTGTTATTTTAGATTCTAACTTTTTATTAGTTATATTTTATTATTATTTATTATTAAGTTTTTATTTAATTTATTATTTTTAATAAGAACAATAATACATATTATAAAAAATTATAATAATAAATAATACACACAAATTAGAATAATTATTTTAATATTTTTAGTATTTTTTTATTTAGTATTATTTTGGATGATAATTATTACTTAGGATTTTATTGTTATATATGATCAATTTTTTATTTATTTTATTTTTTTTAATAAAATTAATAATTTATATTATAATAAAATTACAATAAAAAATTTAATAAAAAAATTAAAATATGAAAAAAAAGTATTGAAAGTGATAAAAAAAATTATGGAGAAAATCAATAATGACTAGCAATAAATCTAAACATACATTGAGTGAACGCAGAAGCTATAAATTTTTGCTTCAAAGTGAACAGGCTTTTAGAATACAAAATCAATTTTGCGTTTTGAGAATAAAAGTTGCTAAACATCACTTCTATCCTCTCTCTCTCTCTAACGTGGTTGCCAAATACACCGGTACATAATTACTAGGGTAATTCACATAAATAAACCAACATTCATCTAATATTACATATATCAGCCAAAATAAAAAATGTAACGTGAATCACCCCAATTATATTTCTATGCAAATCGAGATAGATAGACTAGATTTAGTTTTTTATATAAATTGAAACAGTATGGTTCGATTTATACATATTTGCATGTTGTGATAGTAAATCTAATCAGGTTATTTCAATTTATGTATACATTCATGCTGTTTTAGTAAATCTAATCTGTCTGTTTAGATTTACTAGGATAGTATGCATGCATGCATAAATCAAAACAGTTTGATTAGATTTACGTTTCGATTTTTAATTTGTAATTTAAAAAAAATAATTAACATATTATATCAACAAAATTATCATAATTTATGAAATTAAATATAAAAATTATTTCCTTAAAATATTAATACAGTCTATCTCTACTGTTATTTGAAACCCTCTATTTTAAATAATTCAGTACAAATAAATATGAAAAAGTCATTAATTTAAAATTTAAAATATAGATAAGATATAATTTAATTAAAGTTAATCTAAATAATAAGAAAATATATCAATTTTTATTTTTTAAATTGGTCTAAATTAAATTATTAATATTATTTATTATGTTCAAAAATGATAATTTTATATTTATAACTTCATATATCTCGTTTACCGTATATTTATAACTTCATATATCTCGTTTACCATATAAATAAAATAACTATGAATTTATTTTGTTATGTATATTTTTTTAAAATTCTATTATCTCGTTTGCAAACAAGATAATGTCAAATAAAATCGTATCTTATCTCGTTTATCGTGTAAACGAAATATCAACAATCTTAATTTGTTTACACGGTAAATGGAATATGTAAAAAAATAAAAATTAATAAATATACTACAAATTACCTATATTCATAAATAAAAATATTTATTTTATAATGTATGTGTATAAATAGTGTATCAATATTTTAAAGGGATAATTTTTATACTTAATTTCATAAATTATGATAATTTTATTGATATAATATGTTAATTATTTTTTTCAAATTATAAATTAAAAATCAAAACGTAAATATAATCAGACTGTTTCGATTTATGCATACATGCATACTATAGTAAATCTAAACAGGCTGATTATATTTACTAGGGCAGCATGCATGTATGTATAAATCAAAACAGTCTGATTAGATTTACTATGACAACATGTAAATATGTATAAATCGAACCAAATTATTTCGATTTATATAGAGAACTAAATTTAGTATATCCGTTTCGATTTACATAAAAATGTGATTAGGGTGATTTACGTTATGTTTTTTATTTTAGGTGATATACGTAATATTAGATAAATATTGATTTGTTTATGTGAATTATTTACTATATCTCAAATTGACCCCAATTATTTTAAAATTTAAAAAGAAATCATGATCTTTCAAGAACCATAATATACTTTCTCCACTATAAAAACTTCCATGTTTTATACGCAATTTGTGGGTGCAGGAGGCGATATAGGCTGTGGTGGTGTTGGATCATACAATTGCCCTAGACTAAGATCTTGTGTGAAGAGGACAAGAGAAGTGCTATGTTAAATGAGATAGTTAGCTATTAGGTGAGCGAGTAATGGAGACAAGAGACACAAGAATCCCTAATTCTTTGTCTTTGAGTATTTAGAAAAGACTTCTTAAAAAATATTGAAAATGTAAGAAGTACGCGAAAAGGGGATTTGAATCAATCTTTGATTTCTTTTGCTATGAAATAAAAACATAAAAGCTTTTCACGTATTGGGACTTAAATGTCGCGGATATATGCTAGTGAGAATATTAAAGAGAGATTGAGTAGATTAGGTGTTATTTATCAGAATGATCATTTTTGTGTCTTGTGCAATAAAAAATTGAAAGGTATTTATTATTTGTTTTTTTTATGTGAATTTTTGTGGCATGTGTGATACAATTAGTTAAGACGTTTTGATAGACTATAGGCCATCCCATAAATTATAAAAGGATTGTTTGAGAATTGGACTAATTTGCATAATAGAAAGACAGAGAAAAAGAGGTTGCTGGTTGGATTTTTTGCAATTATTTGAAATCTTTGGTTGGAACGGAATGCAAAAATATTCAACAAAAGAGAAGCATGTGTTGAAGACATACAAGGAAGGATGTTTTTAAGCTACAAGGAGTGAACTGGTAATGATCTTTTTGGTTGTTGATGGTAAGGCCAGAGATGACCGTGTATTGATCTGTTTGTATTTTTTCTTCCTTTCGTTTGTTGCTCCACTTTAGTGTGTTGAGCCTTCTTTGTTTAAAAAAAAAAGTTCATTTTAGAACAAAATTTCGAATACCAAATTTTTAGAAACACCTTTTAACGTCTTAAAAAAATGTAAAATGCTTTTTAAAAGGGTTAAATCAGTTATATTATATGTAATAGAAATAAGAATGGCAATGGGCCTCCATGGGGACGGGAACATGGCCCCCGCCCCCCGCCCCGTGACCCAAAAAGCCTCCCCGTCCCCGCCCCATATCTGTGACGGGTAACGGGAACTCATATCCGCCAGATATCCATATCTCTGCGGGTATCTACGGATTTAAAAAAAACTGAAAAAATAGAAAAAAAAAACCAGATCAAAGATCAAAGATCAGAGGCCACAAACATAACCATTCAGAGGCCATGAACATAACTAAAACCAAAATTCAGAGGCCATGAACATAACCAAAGTTCAAAAGATAACCAAAATTCTATTCCAAAAATCAGTACAAAGAACACATCGTTCATAATAAAAAGATCAAAAGAAAAAACAAATCAGTTCAGAGAAAAAATAAACCAGTTCAGAACTAAAGAAACAATCAAAGGATGGTGGCTCTGAGAACTGCACAAAGGGCGACGTTACAAAGAACACAACATTCATAACAAAAAAATCTGATGAAAAAAATCAGTTCAAATCCAAATAAAAAATCAAACGGCGACAGCTCTGAGAACTGCACAGAGGGCAACGGCATTGCGAACGAAAGAAGCATTATGATTTGCACAGAGGGCGATGACGGCGCTGCAAACGAAGGAAGCATATCGAACGAAGGACGTCGACGGTGACTGCGAAGAAGGCGACAATGACTACAAAACGGATGAAGGGACGCGATTATTGTTGCGTCGCTGTGACGCTGTCCGCCGACGGGGAGTGAAGACCAACTAGAGGCGGCTACAATGGAAAAACGGAGAAGCAATCTCGCCGGTGAGAGTGAGACCGGCAGCTGACGGCTATGAGTGCGGCAGATTAGCGGTGACCAGTGAGGATTAGGAGAATAAGCAGAGATGAGACATGAAGAGAGAGAGGAGAATGAGAGACGGACTGATGGAGAATAGGGATTAGGGGGAGAGAATTAGGATTTCTTAAATATATATATATATATATATATATATATATATATATATATATAAGGGCTATTTTAGTAATTATACATTAACGGGGATTATACGGATACCTATGGGGTGGGGACCTTATCCCCCGCTCCCACCCCGTTTATTTAACGGGTCCTCGCCCCCCGTACCCGCGGGTAAAAAAATCTACCCAAATTCGTCCTCCGGCGGGTAAATCCCTACGGATACCCGCCCCGCCGGGAGAAATTGCCATCCCTAAATAGAAAGACTTATGAACTTAAGATAAATAAATAAATAATAAAGGTGAGAGCTAAGTGTTCATAAGATATTATTTGTCTAAAATATTATTAAAAACAATGTTGAATATCATCAGATTTATTGGCGGTAACGACGTCAAATTCGTAAAGTTCAGTAATTACTAGCAGATTTTAGTTTTCGACGATAAATCCGTCGGTAATATTTAAAGAGAAAAAAAATAAATTGGCGCTCTTTTACCGGAAAAATCCGACGGTAACTATGCGTCAATTCAAATCGCGACCATCTTCTCCCTCAATCGAGATTCACACACAATCTCTCTCACTCAACCACCGTTTTCTCCCTTCTCCCCAACACCACCATCTGCCGCCGCTGACACCATCACCATCACAGCCCACTTTCAGTCGTCATCATCATCTCATCCACCATTGAGACCCCTTCCTTCTTCTTCTTCTCCCTCTTCTCTTCTTACCACTTCACCGTTTACCTTCTCCCTTCTTAGAACCGCCGCGCCGCACCACAGAACCACCACTGTCATTGCCCAGCTTTGCCTCTCTCTCTCTATCTCTCTCTCTTCACATCTCTGTTCGACTTTGCTTCCTGCTCACGTGTCGTCACGTCTCCCTCCACCTCTCTTCTGTCTCTGTGGGTGGTTGTTGCTGCACGTTCCTCGTTGTCTATGCCTCCGTGTGGTTGTGCTACATGCACGCTGCCATTCGTCGTCTACCTTCTGGAATCGATTTTGCCTCTCAACAACAGGTAATCATTTTAATTTTTTTCAGTTATTCTAATATTTTATATGCTATATTAATTTTAAGTAGTTGATTCATTGATATTATTACTGTTAATTTTCTATGCTCCATCTAATATCCTTTTTCACTATCTTCCTTTCTTCTAGTAAATTCTGCCAGCCCCGACAAAAATTTACACCTTTTTCTGTTGTCAATGGCGATGTATACCGAAAATATTTAGCCTTTAAAATTCGAGCCAATAAAAAATTAAAATTAGTATTTATCCACCAAAATTATTTACCTAGCAGGGCCAGATTATGAGTCTTCAGATCCTTGAGGCCAAGACCACCTTCTCTCTTTTGTCTAGTCATTTTGTCCTAGCTGATTCATGTCATTTTCTTCTCGGATCCTCGTTGACCCCATTAAAATTGAGTAAACATCCTATGTATGTCATCTAGAAGCATTTTTGGGAATTTAAAACACGATAAAGTATACACAGGAATTTCTCCCCCCACCGCCTTAATAAGCATATATCTTCCTTCTGCTGACAATAAGTTTCTCTTTCAGGCTTGTAACTTTTTTTTTTAACTTTATCTTTAATAGCTCCAAAAGTAGCCTTTTTAGATCACAGAACGATGGATGGGAGACCTAGATACTTATCTTGCGTCCCTATATGCTGAATACCAAACCTGTTAGCTAGATGTAATCATAAAGGGACTGCAGTGTTCTTGTTGAAAAAAATCACAGATTTGCTGAGATTGATTTTCTGTCCACTAATTCTTCCATACGTTTCTAGGAGTCCTAATATAGCATTGTAGAATTTTAGAAAAGCCTAATTGAGTAAAATAGAATCCTTTGCAAAGAGAAGATGATTAATAACTAGACATTTTCTGTGAATTCTGATGTCTTAAATAACCTTGTTTTGCTCTACCTTGTGTAGCAAGAAGAAAAGTTCTTCTGCGCAAAAAAAAAAACACCTGGAATAAAAATGCGAATACGATGTGG
Source organism: Arachis stenosperma (assembly GCF_014773155.1). Lineage (NCBI taxonomy): Eukaryota > Viridiplantae > Streptophyta > Magnoliopsida > Fabales > Fabaceae > Arachis > Arachis stenosperma. The sequence continues at coordinate 15,613,895 of NC_080377.1, forward strand.
CTTCTAGTTATCAAATTGTATATGTTTTTCTCATGTCCCAATAGAGTAATTTTCTCAAGTAATGCAGAATCCAGCAATCTGGCGAAGACTACAGAGCTTAAAAATTTCACACAAGATTCAGCTATTTTTATGAAGGTCTATCCATGAAAAACTCTCTATTCTTAAATTTCTATATCAACGATTTTCAACAACTTTACCTGTTTGTCCAAGATACAATGTAAAAAAAAAATACCATCTATCATTGTCTTTTCCGCTGCAATGCTGCGAAAAAGGTTGAGTTTGTCTACATTGGTATTGATAGCATTGAACCAACCCATGAGTTTCTTTAAAGAGTGATAAAAATAGATGATTATTTTAGATGAAATTAAAAGAGAAGGTATCGAAAACTGACCTTATGTGTTATTTTTTACTGGAATTTATGAAAATAAAAAAATTTAGAGATTTTTAAAAGAACAAAAACAACGCCTCAAGAGAATTTCAACCTAGCTAATGAGACTTCAGCAAGAACTTTGGCCTAATTAAAAATGGCTACTGTTGCTCCCTTTATCTTCATTAAATGATTTTGTGTTTGTTTAAGTAATTTTCTTTTCTTTATATAGTCTAGAACTATATCTTATGAAAAAATTCTGCTCTTGTCATTGTCCCACAACAAACAATGTATTTTTTATTTTAAAAATATTATTTATATATTAAAATTAATTATTAAAATTAATTATTAATGTATTTGTATATAAATATATATGTGTAATTTAATTTATTTTTAACATGTATTTATATTTTAATATATATTTTATATTGATGACTGATTTTAATGACTATTTTAATATACATGTAGCATTGCTCTTTCTATTCACGATATAAAGTACAATAATAATATTTTTTGGGAAAAAAATAACTTAAAAGTCTAATTTAAAGATACGAGGGTATTACAGAAATTAGAAGAATATGATGGCAGAATAATTAATTACAATCACGTAGAATAAAGCAAACGCAACCAACACAAGTATTATATTCCGATCGATCTGTTTATCGGTGCACAAAAATCTGTCCCATGTATATGTTCCTTTTAGATCCTGATCAGGAGAAACAAAAATGCTATATAACTAAAACAATAAAGTTTAAGTGCCGAATCTGAATTCTTTAAGCATAGTGTGATCACACTACAAGACGGGCACACATATATACTATGCACGATTGCACGTAGTACGTAATAATTGGAGTTATAGCTTACAAGTACCCGTTCCATAAGTCAACTTTTAAATAAATACGGGAATCTTTCGAATGTTATATATTGTAAATATAGTTTAGGTTAGGGATATAATTATTTACATAATTTTTTTAATAATTTAAATTTTTAAAAAATAATTTTATAATATGATATTAAAATTTTTATGATTAAAATATTTAAAATTTGATTTTTGTTATTTTTTAAAAATTTAAATAGCATAAAATAAAATAAAAAAATTTATTATATACAAATTTAGTTAAATCTAAAAAATTACTTTAATTAAAAAAAACGTATTAGAAATATAATTATTCATATATTTTTTATTAATTTATATTTTAAAAAAATAATTTTATTTTATACTAAAATCAATCACTAAAATAAATTATTAATATAAAATATATATTATAATGTAAAATATATACTAGAAGTAAAGTAAATTACATTATAAAATATAATAATTAATTTAATAATTAATTATTTTTGTGTAAATAGTATTTTTTATTATCAATAAAAAAATAACAATGTAAACTTTTCCCTTAACAAATACCCTAATATTAAGATTTCCTAAGAAAAATATCACTTATAATTATAATAAATATAAGGATGTAGCGTGTCTAGTTTACATCTTATTTATTAATAGTACATGAGATACTAATAAAGTACATATTGATTAATTTAAGCCACAAACATAGTACTTTAATGAATTGAGGCCACATGGTACTCAATCATTTTTTGGGGATTTAAAATTTCACTGGATCATATATAAAGGAGTGATAGATCAGATGACACGGCGGCACAAGGTAATGCCATCACCAACAGGGATTTGACAAATTTCAATTCTTTCATCACTAGCAAGGTGCTTGTTGAGTTCCATCACATAACCGCGAGAGTTCTTCACAAAATCCATCATTGGTGCATGAGGTGACTGAGCCACAGATCCAAACCATAGGGTGTTATCATAGCCGATCAACCCTCCAATCCTCACAAGATCAATTACCCTCTTATGGTAGTTCAAGTAGTTGTTCTTATCCGCGTCCACGAAAACAAAATCATATTTCCCCATGTTATTTTTCTGAAAAATGGAAACATTTTTAAATAAATAAAATAAATTTAATATATATATATGGCAATTAAATTCAATTCAATGATAATAATTACATCCTCGTATTCTCATCTAAAAAATTTATTCTCATTAAATATATATTCCCTACACACATATCTACCTTCCAAAAAAAATTATATATTTTTTATATTATTACTATATATATATATATATATATATATATATATATATATATATATATATGACTATTAAATTCAATTTAATGGTAATAATTACATTTTTATATTTTTATATAAAAAATTTATTCTAATTAAATATATTCCCTATATATACACACACATAGATTATCTTCCAAAAAAATTATATTTTTTTATATTATTACTTATCTCGTTTAGTAAAAGAGCGTTAAAAAATAAAATAAAACCTTTTAACTCTTTTTTGGACAAAATAGCTATATAAGTACTATATCATGTACATCTTGTTTATTGAAGGTATCTCATCTTCACCATAAACAAAATGCGTATGGTACAATACCTGTTACTTTTTTATGTGCACATGAAATATAATTTTGAGTATTTTATTATTTAATTTGCAATGTCGATGAAATATGTTTATAACTATCTCGTTCTCATTGCAATCGCGATAAATAATATTTTATTTATTTAAAAATTTAAAAAATTTATAGTATCAATTAATAATAAAATATGAACTCTCTCAAGTCAATCCATTATTAATCTGAAAAATATGGTAAACAATATTGATATATATTTTGTATTGATTTAATTTTAGTTTAATTTAATATTGAATTAATTAGGCAATTATGATTAGATTGTATGTTTAATTTATGAAAAAAAATACATCATTAATTTTTTGTTCTACGAATATTTAAATCTTTGATAATTTAAAAATACATTTAAATACACAAGTAAAAATTTTTTTAAAATGAGACAAATTAGACCCAAAAATTGATAGGTGGAAACTTAGGTACGACTTAAACGTGAAGTTGATAAGTGAGAGCCGTTAGATGATTTGACTGATTTGACTAAATTTTCATCTGACGATTCTCAATTATCAACTTCACGTAAAGTCGACTGCACCTGAGTTTTTATCAAATTGATATGTCCAGATTTTAAAAAAATCAGAAATTTAAATGTATTTTTTAATCCTCAAAGACTTAAATATCCGCAAACCAAAAAATTAGAAATCGATATGTCATTTTCTCTTAATTTATAAATAAACTAGTACTTTTCATAGTATGTATTACCTACACTTTGAATAATGTATGTTTTGGCTAGAAAGTATATTAATTTTAAAACAAAAATATTATTTGTACACTAAAATCAGTCACTAATATATTTGTGTATAAATATATGTGTAGTTTAATTTATTTTTAACGTGTATTTATATTCTGGCATGTATTTTATATTGGTGACTGATTTTAGTAAGTAATTTTAATGTACACGTAGCATAGTTTATTTTAAAATTTAAAACTTTATTAAATTTGACAATTATTTTGAGATAAATATAGTATAATAGTGTGCACATACATCTTTAAGCAGTTCATCAAGAAGAGAAAGGGCAGGTCCTTCTCTAAAATCAATCTTGTGAGCCACTCCAGCTTTTTGAATTATGGGCAATCCCAATTCATAATATTCCCGGTTCACATCCATTGCCAAGATCTAATAATATTCATACAAGGACCCAATCATCGGCTAGGTATATAATAATAGTGAATATAAATTAAATTAAGTAATATAAATGAATAATATAATATTTTAGACTATATGTGCATCTCAAGCTAATAATAAGTAAGAACCTTTCCATCATGAGGAAGAGCAAGGGCAGTAGAAAGCAGAGAGTAACCAGTGTAGACGCCAATTTCCATGGTGTTCTTGGCGTTTATGAGTTTAACCAACATCATTATCAGTTGTCCTTCGTCCGGTGGTGTAGCCATGATGTTACTGTTTTAGAATTCAGTTATTTAATAATGGTTAGATGTATAATCTTGATATATTTTTATATTTTTACTTTTAGCAAATAAATTCAAATTCTAGAATTTTACCCAAAAATTTAATTAAAGATCAGACTAATTCCTCACTTTTGCATAGGAATTAATTTGTCTAATATTTTAAATTATCTTTAATCAAATGTCAATTTTTGAGTTGATAGAGAGTAATTAATTTATCCAATAATGCAAAAGCTATTAAAAACTGATTTGAAATATTGCTCATTATCTTTTAAGAATAGAATGATAATTAAATTTTTGAAGATTTAGATCTCAAACTCATTATTTTTAAAAAAAAAAAATAAATAGGTCTTCTATGATAATAAATGGTAAATATATATATGTTCTTCAGCTAATAAATAATACAAAATAAAATAGAATTGTCTATGTGTTTTATTATTTAAAATAGTGTGTATTTCGTTGCAACCATATGAGTATAAAAATAATATAGTTTTAAATAATAAAGTATTTATTATCTTTTAAATTTTTATATAATCTTTATTAATTACTCCTTATTTATCACGAATTTTATTAAAATATGTAAAATTTTATTTCAAAAATTATTATCTGTATGATAATCTTTCATAAATAAAGATGTCACATTCAGTAGGTAACAATGCATATAAACATTACTGTTAAGTTTTACGTAATGAATTAATAGAAAAGATATCACGTGTCTATTGTTTATTATTTTCAAGGACCAAAGTCACCAAACTAGTACTTTTTCTTCTTTAAGAATTAATTAGTCCAAAATCAAAATATTCAAAGACCTAATTCTCACTTTCCTCTTTTTTAAATATTCTTTTAAAATTTATTATGATTTAATTTGATATACTTTTAATATAAAACAATTTTACATGTGTCTCTAATCGCATAATATTATATTATAAAAAATAACTAATATTTTTATTAACTACCTAAATAATCATTTAAAATAATAAATATAATTATATGAAGGTAAAATATTTTATAATAAATATAAAATTAAAAACATATTGAGCAAACACACTATTCAAGGTTGGTATTATTTAATAATGTCAGGAACTATTAAATCAATCCATCACAAAAAATATATTAAAATATATTTTTAAATTAAATAACATATATATTTATATATAAATACATAAATACATAATGCATGTCTGATTTAATAATTTTAATATGTATTTAAAATTTTTTGCTATTATTACTTAACTCCATCAATAAAATTCCCCATAACCTTTGGCAGAAAAACCGGTGGGAAGAATGTAGTTGAGAGAAAGAGGAAAAAAGAAAAAACTTAACTGAACCAAATAATTACACTTGTATTTAATGAATGAATATATAAGAAGGGAGTCTTTTTAATTAAAAGAAAAAAAGACGCAATCTAAATTACCGAGGGTGCTTTTGTGTCATCTCACGGAGCTCCTTCAAGCTCTCGTGTTCTCTTGGATACACACTTGTTTCAAGTACATACTGCACCAACCAGTACATGCATCCTCTGTGTTAGAAAAAATGAAAGAATTACCAGGAACTTGATGTTTATTTAATTTATTTTTGTGTCTATTAATTAATCGACAAGGGATATAAATTATTTGTTTTGTTCTAACATGCATATCTGTCAGACTGCCACTTTGGAATTTTCTAGAACAGATCGGAACAAATAGAAATTAACAAAGGGTTGTTGAGTGAACCTGGTAGAGTGCATCGCTCTGAAGGAGACTCTTGTGATTGAGATCTTTGTGACCGTTCAGTTCGTTTTGTTGTTGTTGCTCGGCCATGGGCGTTTCCGTCATTGTCATTAATTACTGGCAGGGGCAAGTTTTATTTGGTGCGAGAGATGAAAACCCAAACGATCGTCCCAGCTATTTATAGACAGAAAACACTGATACTCTTGTGTTTTGGAGGCAACTAATTAGTTCATAAATTATTTTTTTATTTTTTATTTTTTGAGAAACTTTAAAGTGTCTTTTGACAATTTGACATTATAGAGTTAGCTATGAATGGATAATAATATAATTCACCTTCAAATTAGTTCATTAATTAATTATTCTTTAATTGTTTAAATTTTAAAGCGTCTATTATATTATTAAGTTAACGATAATGTTAGAAAATAAAAATCAAAATTTATCTTATTTAATATTTATTAATTATTATAATAATTAATAAATATTAAATAAGATAAATTATAATAATTTTTAACTAATATTTTTTTATTATTAAACATTTTGGAAGTTAATTATACGTTTTTGATGGTTGTGTGAGGCTCATTAATATAAGATTACTTTAGGACCCGAACCAAGCACAAACCAACGAACCTCGAATGCAGCCAAAAGACTAGGTCATTGGGAATTTGGCACATATGCTACAGCAATAAATACCCTCGTTAATATAGGGTGTATTACTATTTAGATTAAAATTTATAAATAGGAGTTTGTCTGAAAATTAATTATAGTAAAATAAAGAGTATTTATCTATTTTAGTTTCTAACAAATTTTGTATTAAATATTTTAATTTTTAACTAAAATTAATATTTAATTAGTCTTTAATAATTAATTTTGTGAGTCACTTAGATTTTTTGTTCTATTAATTTTAACGGAGGATAAAATGATCTTTGTCAATTTTAATAAGGAACAAAATGGTTACTGACTACTTTTGTTAAAAAATAACACTGTTCTCTCCAAATTTTCATCATATCTCGCATAATCTTAACAGTCTAACATTGTGAAGGTTGTAGAAGGTTTAAAAAAGGGGGGTTGAATCTATGTCTTTCTTTTATGTTACTGAAATAACCTTTTAAAACAAACTTTTAATTCTGATTCTGTTTGAACTCAGTAGCAGAAAATTTATGAGACAATTTATTTTTGTCTCATGAATATCAGAAAACAGAATAGAGCAGAGAAGAGAGAAACTGACACCATCATGTATCTTGGTTTAGTTGCCTTGTGCAATGCAACTTACATCCAGTCTCCACCACAACAGTGGTGAAATTTTCACTATAGTTAAAGTATTACATACACCAATTCCACAGGATTGACACAATCCTTTCACTCTCAAGTTCTAACCTAACTTGACTTGGTTATGCTAATACCTAACTATTCACTCTAAGAAAGGGGTACCTCACATGTACATGATACAAGACACAGACTTAACCTAAAGAAATCAGAAATAACTCTAGGCTTTTCACTCATGTGTATCTCTCTACCTTTTTTCTCTCTTAGACTCTTTCAATGACTCTCTCATTTAGTCTTTTACCTCAAGAAATTACAGAAAGATAAATATTAAAAAGAAGGTTACAATCTGTAAAACATGAAGGAGATTGACTCTTCAACAGCCTCTTTGCTATGTGATAAACCAGATTTGCTAGTCTATGATTCAGTTCTTCATTCTGGGGAATACTCGTTTGACTAGGAAGCACTGTCCAAGTGGATGAACTTCTTCAGAGAGCTCTTCTCAGAACATACACCTCAAGAACACTGGTTATCTCTCCTTAGCTTCTGAATGGTAAACTAACTTCTTTTGTATCTCTTTCATGTTGCTGAGTTGCTCTCTCCTAAGTCAACTCTCGAGCTTTGTGCTTCACCAACTCACCATCTCACTTTTTCCCATTAATCCTCAAAATAGGAACTTTGGTTCTGACCTTCTCTTATTGACCGAAAGCCACAGGACAGCTCAAACAAATATTTCCAATGGTAAATCCATATCTCAGCCATTAAAATATAACTTGGTCCCCAAGACACATTTTTTTTTACCATAGATTCACAGTAGTGTTGATCAGAGATTACTTTCTTCATTTATCCCAATTTGGAGTGACAGAGAGTTGGAAAAGAAGAGAAGAAATCACGATGCATGCAAGAGGAAATGAGTTACCTTTTAGCTTTGCCTTAGCTTGATATGGTTTGAAATGGTTGATTAGACTTCTGCCTTTCAAACTTAATCTTTCTCTTTCTTTCTTCTTTAGTGAACAGCTTAGGAGCTAAGCTTTCTCTCTCTTTCTTTGAGTTCTGACCAAACAAGAAAAGTGAACGTTGCTTTGGAGGCAACACGTTGGAGGGTGGAGCCCGAGTGAATTTCCATTCGGGCTTAGGTTGGCTTAGATTTAATTAGCCCAAGTGAATTTCTTGCTTTGTTTTCTTTGGGCTTCTTTTGATTTGTAGTCCACCAGCCTTGTTTTTGTTTTCAATCAATTTGGGCTTCCTTAGTATATTAATTTTGGCTTGCAACACTTAACCAAATTCAATTAAAACTAATTGGGTAATTAGTCCAATAATATAATATTTGCCATAATCAATTATATTAGTTAATTTCTTAACTCAACAATCTCCCCTTTGATGAAAAACATAATTAAGGAATTGAATTTTAGTAGAGTTGAAAAACTTCCCTTTGAATGATGTTTCTTGCTTATGTGTTGCTCCCCATTTCTTTTACAAGAGTAGCTCCCCTTAGATTTATGCTCTTCTTTTTGTTCCTGTTTAGATTATACTTATAGAAAGCACAATAAAGAGCTACACAATTTTATCTTGACTAAGGGAGTTTACACAATCAGCACCACAAATCCAGTCCAATACTAAACATATTATGTCAGTAACAAAAACAAAGCATCAAGTTTAATCAAGGGCACACCAACAACATATCATGTACAGCAAGTTCCAAATTTCATGCCAAAAGATTGTAGTAGTAGCAAAAATTGCAAATCAAATTTTCATGCCAAAGCTATTATGGCACCAGCAATAAAAAAGCACACAAAATTCAATAGTAGCAATTAAATTCACCCAAAAAATCAAACAATTCACTGCTCATGCTATTACTCCCCCTTTTGTCATCAAGGGTGGAGCATAGTCAACATCAGGTAAAATTCGCACCTTAAAATCTGCAAGAAAATGTTAATGCACAGTCTAAGAACATCAAATTAATTTAAAGTAAATGCAAAAGTTGTTAAGGTATTACAGTCATCCGAAATAACAAAAGTAGTTCAAAAACAACAAAAGAAACAGTTTTCATTAGACAAAAGTGAGCAGACAGCAGCAGCTTCATGAGACAAATCTAGGCATCTGAACCAGTTCCCTCCGAATCAACTTCCTCTTCAGCATCAGTGGCATGATCTTCATCTTGTTGAAATAATCCTCATTGGACAAGTCAACACCAAAATGCTAAAAAATACAAGTTAGAAACATGCCATAGGGAAGGGCTTTGTCTTTCATACTTCTAACAGAGTCAAACATGTATCTAACAATCAAATAAGCAAAGAAAATTTCTGTTTTAGTGAGAAGGGCATACAAAACAAGAGTGTCAGTATAAGATACCCTTTAATATGAACCACTTTGAGGAAGTATGATGTGGTTCACAATTCGGTGCAACTGAGCACATTCATATCCTAGGGCTTTGTGAGTGGGTGTAATGCCATCAATCAAGAAAATATGTTCACAAATATGAACCAAAGCATCATTGAAGGAAATACCAACTCCTTCATCCCACTTAACAGAGGTATAGGCACAAACTCCAACATCAGTGTATTTTAGTGAATCACTGATGGTCTCATTATTTAAAACTATGTCTCTGCCCTTAACATAAGAATGAACACTGCCCTCATGATATATCATGTTAGCATAAAACTCTTTGATCAACAGAGGATAAACAGGTTTTTTTTATGTCAAAAAGGTTATTCCAGTCTAAAAATTCTAAATTTTTAACATATGGAAAACCTTTCTTTTTCAAGTTTGGCAAATCAATAAGAAAAGAGGGACACAGGGTACGGTACTTAATAAATCCTTTATAAAAGTCATTGTTCATGGCAGACCTAAATCTATAAGGATTATAGTCGGAGTGAGATGTCATGAAATGAGATTTTTGAGCAAAAAGATCAATGTCTGGTTCTCTAACAAATTTGAGAGGAAAACGAGGTTTACCTCGTTGAGAACGCAAGGGAACCCCGACCTAGGCTTAGGCTGAGTTGACTCAGGAACTAGTTCTTCAGCAGTAGGGCGTTTGCCTTTGGATGAGCTGGGTTTCGAAGAACTGGTTTTTGAAGGCGGTTTCTTTGGTGGTGGCGTCGGCTTGGCAGAGGGTGGATATCTTGGTGTGATCTTGGTCTGCGCCATGGGGTCAGTTCGAGGAGGAGAGATAGGAGGAGAAGGTGAGGGAGTGAAGGTCTGATCTCTTGAACGAGTAGAGGGCCTCGTTTTTTATGGAAGTTTGAGAATCTTTTCACGATGAGATTTTTGTATAGCAGTTTTCTTCTTCATTTGGTTGGTTTCAGAATATTGAAGGAAGAGAAGCAATAAAGGTAGTGGGGAGAAACCGAAGGGTTGGAGGAGTTATGGAGGGAGAAGAAGAAGTGTTGATAACCGTACCCAAAAGAAATTTTCTTAAACCATGCAATTGCATTACCTCTGATTTGACTTGAGAGGACTTGACATCATAAAAAGAAAGATTTGATTTTATTTAAAATTAAAAAGAATATTAATTTCAAAATAAAAAACTTTTTGGACCAAAAATGAGAAATAAACTAAAGTAAACAGGCCAACAAAAAAAACACTCATGTAACATTCATATTGGGCCCAGAGGTGGTTTGGATTAAGGAAACACATTGGACCACTCATGTTCAGATGTTGATGTTGGCCCAGCTAAATCTACACGTGCTACAAGCCCAGAGAACGCTGAATGAAGAGAACGTTCTTCACTTGCCCAGAATTGTCCCATACCTGTTTATGAGACAAGAAATTCCAATAAACACATCAGCAATTTTCAAACAATGAATCATGACTTAAAATTTCTAGACTAGTCCTAAGCATACAGAATCTATCCTCAGCTAGTGGTTTTGTAAAAATATCTACTAATTGCTCCTCTGATTTAACAAATTGAATGTTAATATCCCCTTTTGAACATGTTTTCTTATTGAGTGAAATTTCACTTCAATATGCTTAGTCCTAGAGTGCAAAACTAGATTTTTAGAAATATTAATGGCATTCATATTATCACACAACAAGGGAATATTTTTAGCATTTAATTTGTAATCAGCAAGCTGTGTTTTTAACCACATGAGCTGAGAACAACAAGAAGAAACAGCTATATACTCAGCCTTTGCAGTGGATAAAGCCACTGTTGGCTACTTCTTACTTGACCAAACATTTAAGGACCTTCTAAGGAAGCAACATAAGCCTGATGTGCTCCTTCTATCAACTTTATCTCCTGTAAAATCTGCATCATAATAACCAACTGCAGAAAAATCATCAATCTTAGGATACCAAAGACCAAAATTGGATGTTCCATGAACATATCTAATGATCCTCTTAACTGCAGAAAGATGAGACTCTTTTGGTTTAGATTGGAATCTTGAACACATTCCAACGCTTTGCACAATATCAGGTCTAGAGGAAGTTAAATACATAAGAGAGCCAATCATTCCTCTATACTTAGTTTCTTCTACATCTTTCTCAGTTTCTTCCTTGTCTAATTTTGAATTAGGGTGCATGGGAGTTCCCATGGATTTAACATTTTTCATACCAAATTTTTTAACTAGTTCCTTGGTATACTTCTCTTGATAAATAAAAATACCATTTTCAGTTTGTTTAATTTGCAGTCCAAGGAAAAAATTAAGTTCACCCATCATACTCATGTCAAATTCACTTGTCACGAGTTTTTCAAATTTAGTACAAAGGGATTCATTGACTGATCCAAAAATAATGTCATCAACATATATTTGAACTAGAATGAAGGAATCATTAGAATTCTTGATAAATAGAGTTGTGTCTGTGGTACCTCTTTGAAATCATTTTTCAAAAGAAAAGAGCCAAGTCTCTCATACCAAGTTCTAGGAGCTTGTCTCAAACCATAGAGAGCTTTTGATAATTTGAAAACATGGTTGAAAAATTCTTTATTTTTAAAACCTAGTGGCTGCTTCACATACACTTCTCTATCTATCACACTATTTAAAAATGCACATTTCACATCTATTTGGTATACTTTAAAACCACAAAAAGCAGCATAGGCTAAGAGAAGTCTTATGGCTTCCATTTGGGCATCAGGGGCAAAGGATTCATCAAAGTCTATTCCTTCTTCTTGGTCATATCCTTGTGCCACTAGCCTTGCTTTGTTTCTTGCAATGCTACTATCCTCTTCTAACTTGTTATGAAAAATCCACTTGGTGCCGGTCACTTTCTTTCCATTTGGTCTTGGAATTAATGTCCAAACTTGGTTCTTCTCAAACTCATGAAGCTCATCTTCCATCGCCTTTACCCAAGAAGGGTCATCAAGGGCTTCCTTGACATTTTGAGGCTCCATTTGAGAGAGAAAGACAATTTTTGTTCCTTCATTTGCCTTTCTAGTTGAAGACTGAGTTTTAACCCTATGAGAGACACTCCAATGACAAATTCCTCAGGGTAATTCTTCAAGAATCTCCATTCATGAGGTCAGGTGGACTTGGAGGCAGATTCAGTTACCAAGGAATTCTGGGTATTGCTGGTTTCAGGATCTCCTTCAAATTCATGAGACAAAATAGAATTGTCTCTTAATTTTTCAGCCACTGGAGTTTATGGTTTAGCTTGTCCAAAATTTTCATTTTCATGATTTTGTGTAGTCGATCTCATTGTCCTTTTGAGCTTGATTCCCTACATCACAATCTTCCAAAACACTTTGCACCAAGTTAGTATCATAAAATGTAATATGTATGGACTCCTCAATCATCTTAGCATCTATGATAAACCCTATATGCTTTACTAGTTGTGGAATATCCTACAAATAAGCACTCATACGCCTTTGGATCAAATTTTCTCAAATTATCTTTGTTATTAAGAACTAAGCATTTGCATCCAAAGATGTGTAAGTAATCCAAGTTTGGTGGGTAACCTTTCCAAAGTTCATAAGGAGTTTTCTTCAAAAATTTTCTTATGATAGTTCTATTCAAAATGTGGCAAGTTGTATTAACCGCTTTAGCCCAAAGGAATTTTGGAACATTGCTCTCACAACGCATAGCTCTTGTCATTTCTTGAATACTTCTATTTCTTCTTTCCACAACACCATTTTGTTGTGGTGTCTTTGGACAAGAGAAGTTGTGAGATATTCCAAATTTCTCACAAAAGGATTCAAATAAATGGTTTTCAAATTCAGTTCCATGGTCACTTCTTATAGAAGCGATCTTTAAATCCTTTTCATTTTGAATTTTCTTGCAAAAGATTTCAAAGGCCGAAAATGCTTCATTTTTGTGTGCAAGAAATAAAATCCAACCAAACATAGAATAGTCATCCACAATCACTAAACCATAATGTTTAGCACCTAGACTTTGAGTTCTTATTGGACCAAATAAATCAATATGTAGCAATTCAAGTGGCCTTTTAGTAAAGATGTCTTCCTTTGACTTAAATGAACTTTTTGTTTGTTTTTCCATTTGGCAAGCATCACAAGTGATGTCTTTGTCAAACCTTATCAAAGGAAGACCTCTTACTAAACCTTTCTTTACAAGTTTGTTTATTTGAAACATACTTGCATGACCTAATCTCTTGTGCCATAGCCACTTTTCAGATTCTTTAAAATAAAAATAAGCTACATTTTGATCCTTTAGTTAATCAAGGGTAAGTCCATACACATTATTATAACGCTTAGCAATAAAGAGTATTTCATTGGTCTTTTCATTCACCACACAGCATTCAAGTCTTTTGAAAGTCACTAAATATCCTAGATCACAAAGTTGACTTATACTCAAAAGATTGTGCCTCAAACCATTAACCAAAAAAATATCATCAATAAAAGTAGAGTGTTTATTACCTACTTTTTTAACAGCAACTAGTTTACCTTTTCCATCATCTCCAAAGGTCATAAAACCTCCATCATACTTGTTTAGTTTGATGAAGAAAGTTGACCTTCCAGTCATGTGCCTTGAGCATCCACTATCCAAGTACTACATATCTCTTTTGTTCTTGGATGCTAGGCAAATCTGTATGAAAAACTTCAAGTAATCTTAAGTATCTAAATTAATTTAGATCCTTTGAAGTTAATCCATCTTGGTTGCCTAAATGCATTGAAATCACACACAACATTGTAAATTTGGTTTCCCATAATTTTTTTTCAATGAAGCATTGGGAATATGAGTGACCAAATTTTTTACAATTGAAACAATGATTTTTTGATGCATATTTCTAAAACTGAGATGATTTATTATGCTGGAAATGATTAAAGGATTGGATTTTTCTAGTTTTTGAAAGAGGTGCTCTTTTGACTAACTGATTTTTGTTATAATTATTCATCTTTGCAAAAATATTTTCACAAGAATTTTTGAAAACTTTAGGACTCTTTTAATATGAGGTTTTGTTGTAAAATGGTAGATTTTTGAAAGCAACCTCATTCTTCAAAGTATATCCCAGACCTGGCTTATTTGATATAGGTTCGGTCCTTGATAGTGGCTCAGTTTCACTTGTGTAAACTTCATCAAATTTCTCCTCAAGTGTGAAAATATATCCAATATCAAATTTGTTGGATGTAGATTTTGTATTTGATGAAGAAGTCACAAATTTCATAGAGGAATCATTAAAAGCTGCATTTTCCTTGGTTACATAACCTAAACAAGATTTTTTAAACAATGGTCTTTGGATTCTACTTTGAATTTGTATGTTTTTTGGTAATTTCAGGTATTTTCTGGATGAAATTGAGGAGCTTGAGCAAAAATCTGATTCAGAGACAGAAAAAGGACTGTAGATGCTGTTAGGATCTGACCTCCGTGCACTCAACGGAACTTTTTTGGAGCTACAGAAGTCCAAACGGTGCGCTCTCAACGGATATAGAAAGCTAACATCCAAGACTTTTCAAAAATATATAATAGCATCATCTTTAGATATCTTAAATGTTCTAGACTTGTTAATAAAATGATAAGCTTAGTTTAATTTTCAACATCCTACTACACAAATAATCACATTAGTTGTCATAGTTACTGATGCTTGCAAAAAGATTTACTTTTTTTGGAAATTTTCAGCAATATAGATTGAAAGCAAAAAAATTACAACAAGACTACAAGAAGAGATAATGAAGAAATTAGAAAAAAAAATACATACTTTTCAAAAAGAGAGAATGAAGCTAGAGTGCCATTCAGATTCTATTCATGAAGAAGTCAGTCAGCTTCTTAATGTATTAGAAGAGAAAGAATAACATATTTTGTAGTATAAGAAAAAGTAAAAGAAGTTGGAAGATCATATCAAAGAAGTTTTAAAAGTAAACATATAGTAGACATTGCACATTCCTAACTGGTATAATATTTTTGTACTTTTATGCAGAACTAGTCATTACTAAGCAATATGATCAAATAGTAAGCCGCTTGAATTGTCAAGGAATTTGAAAGAAATACCTCTAAGAAATAATCAAGTGTTATTATAGCTGGTTATCAATTGTAGGTGCTTGATATATTATGCAGTAACTTCTCATTAATTGTTGGAGTAATTGAACAGGCTATTAATAAAAATTCAAAAAGTTTAATTGATCAATTACGTAGAGTAGATACCAATTTGATTCCTATACTCTTATGTGGGAGAATGTACATTTTTGGTGAAATGTTTCTTGTTATTTTTGCTGACACAATCGACAGGCATATAAATTAAACTACGTTGCTGTATTTTAGAGAAAATATTTTTAAGGCATGAATCAACCTCTTTTGTGAGCACTTTTTGCCGTTTCAAATTCTGTATCAACCTACTGCTATCACATGTTAATAAAACATCAATTTGAGATATCTACACAAGTATATGTTTTTTTTTTTTTGTTTAAGGTATTTTTCAACTCAACAGACTAAGAACTAATTTATTGCAAATCTGAACTCTATTTAAAGGTCTATCGCTGGTCAATAGATTGCTACATATACAAAGGTAGGATTCAAGTTTTTAACACTTACTTAAATGAACGAATAAATTGACCACTTAACCCATCCAAATTAATATTTTATTAAGACATTTAAAATTTTAAGAATGAAATTAAAATAAATTTAATAATAAAAGTAATTGTGGTATTTTTAAAAAAAAAAAATTATAATGTTGAAATTTCAGATTCATGATGAATGCGTGAGAATTGTTGTAATAAAGTCAAGTTTCTGGTAGTTTCCTTAATGTTTGATAATACTTCACTGACGTCTCTTTAACTTCTTTATTCAAACAGTACATGTCTTGAAATTTCTAGATATAACACTAAACTTCACTGACGTGCTCCATTTGATGATACAAAATTTGTTCGAATAATACAGGTTAAAAAATACATTAACAATTAAAAAAAATTTGAATTCCAGTGATCAATTTATTTATTTATTTAAATAAATATTAAAATTTGAATTTTATTTTATATATAATAATTTATTTATCAGTAACAGACTTTTAAATAGAGTTTAGATTTATGACAAATTAATTTTTAACGTGCGAAATTAGAAAATATCATGTAAAATAAAAATAAAAAAGAGTTAGTATTTTTTGTAAAAAAACAAGATAGTTAGTTACACTTCTAATCATGTAGGTAAGGTAATCAAACGAGTTGCTGGCACGAAACTTGGATAGCTTTACAATATACTTTAAATAGAAAAAAATTTGTCGATCATCATTCATATTATATTTTGTGTCTTCCACATAAATAGTATAATTATTAAAATAACGTAGAAGTCAAATAATTAATTGATGGAATTGAAAATTTAAAATAGTAAATTATATTTTATTTACTCCCTTTCAAAAGTATTATAACCATTTTGGTCTTTAAAAAAATTTAGATCAAATACTTTAGTTTTTAATTAAAATTATTTTTTTAATTGAACTCTAACAATTAATTCTGACAGTTATTTAAATTCTTTATTCCGTCAATTTTAATAGGAGAAAAAATAAATCTTACTCCTTCTATTCGAAAATGACGTTCTAATCTCTTTCAATTTCTATTGTATCTTATATAATCCTAACATTTCTATTCTCTTTTATCTTTATAGTCTTTTTCTCTATCTTCTTCTTTCTCCTCTTTAGTTTTAAGATCAAGCCATAGTATAAGTGTCACACATGTCATACTTCAACATGTCATGGATCACATACTTCTCAAATTTCTATGACTGGTACACCCACCTTCTCCGTACTTCACCCACTAGAAACATCCACCTCCACGTTCTCGATAACAACATCACCTCCAACTCTAACAACGTCCACCACATCCTTAAGACCAAGTTCAACAACTATCCCATGGGCACGTCTTTCTCCACTATCCGGCAAGTAATATAGATTGTTGGACATTAGGACATCATGAAAAGATTTTCCTTCGACATCATATGCAAATTCTAATTTGGAATGGACCCTGAGTGCTTCATTCCTTCGACCTCGCCTTCAAGCTATTAGTACAAAGAGCAATATCGCTGTTGCCGCTCATATGGAAACTAAAGTGATTACTGAATATTGGTTCGGAGAAGAAGTTGAAGAAAACGATTGGAGTGATGGGCAATGTGGCGTTGGAGATGATAGGGCAGAAGAGGAGGGAGATCATGACGATGTCGGTAGGTTTTAACAAATTGGACTTGCTGTCTAGATTCATGGGATCCATTGAAGACGACAAGTATTTGAGAGACATAGTCATATGTTACCTGAGTATGAATTGGTTGAGAACAAGTTGAGAATTTCTAAATCACTCCAAGTCCAAGCCCCCTTCTTTTCAAGTAAATATGTGATTTCGCTAGCTTCCCTTCCTCTCACGCTAAAATGAACTTCTCATATTTGAACTAACAATTCTTGTATCCTCCCTATCACACAACAAGTTGGCGGAGAATGAAGTTGCAGCGACAGAAAAACGTCCATGGAATCAGTCTCAATGATTAGAGTTTTGAAACCACATTCGCGCTACGAGGACTGATTCCTTCTACATTGCAAAAAACTCGCACCTATAAATGCTACGATTTAGCAACAAACCAAAGCAGCCATTCCTCCAAGTTCATTACAAGAAACAGTGTAAAAATCGACGGCCAAATTTTTTGTCGATATTTTTCAACGGCTTGTCGTCAATAAAATTAAAAAAGAAATTATTAAAAATAAAATATTAAAATCGACAACAGTGTCGTCTATTATTTTAGCAACTTTTAACATCTTGATATTATCGTTACATTGCCGACGAGATAGTGGATGATAATTGTTTTTCTTTAAAATCGACAAACTAGTTATCTATTTTAATAATTATAATATCGACAGTGTTTGTCGTCGATAAATTTAAAAGATGGAGATCTTTTTTTTTAAAATTAAATAAACAATGTAGATTTATTATATAAAATAGACGACCAAAATGTTGATTTTTGTTTTAACTAATATCGACGAAATTACCGTCAATTTTTATCAACAAAACAATTATGCCGGCCTTTACTACCTGTGTCCCTCATTTCACTCAATTCCCCAAACATATTAACCCTAAACCTTCAGAGAATCAGAGTTCAGAGTGAGAATTCTTCTTCGTCTTCTCCAACTTGAGAGTAGAGACCAGAGACAGAGTTACCGTCATGGAGAGAGGCAGAAAGCAGGTCAGCAGAGTGTCTTTATAAAGGATTTTTCGAAAATCGCAAAATTCCTGTGCAACTTACTAACTACCGACACTCCGTTTGTCTTTGACCAAGAGTGTCTGCAGGCCTTTGAGACCTTGAAAGCTAAGCTTATCACTATGCCTGTAATCTCTGCACCCAGTTGGGACTTACCATTCGAGCTGATGTGTGATGCCAGTGATCATGCCATCAGCGCAGTCCTGGGGTAGAGGCATGACAAGCTTTTGTATGTCATTTATTATGCCAACCGTGTTCTAAATGACGTGCAGAAAAGTTATACTACCACTGAAAAGAAATTGCTTGCAGTAGTTTATGCCGTTGACAAGTTCAGATCCTATCTTATCGGATCTAAGGTCATTATCTACACTGACCATACTGCTCTCAAATATCTGCTCACTAAGCAGGATTCTAAGCCCAGACTTATAAGATGGGTGTTACTCTGCAAGAGTTTGATATAGAAATCAGAGATAGAAAATGGTCAGAGAATCAAGTGGCTGACCACTTGGCTCGAATTGAACCAGTAGAAGGGATATCCCTTCCCTCTACTGAGGTGTCTGAAACTTTCTCAGATGAGCAACTCTTGGCCATTCGGACGACACCATGGTTTGCAGACATTGTAAACTACAAGGCTATAAGATTCATCCCCAAAGAATACAATAGGCAGCAAGCCTGAAAGCTCATTCATGATGCTAGACACTACTTGTGGGATGAACCATATCTCTTTAAGAGATGCTCGGATGGGATAATCCGGCGCTGTATATCTGAAGAAGAGGCACAGAAAATCCTATGACATTGCCATGGCTCCGATTATGGAGGACAGTTTGGAGGAAAGCGAACAGCCACTAAAGTCCTCCAAAGTGGTTTCTACTGGCCCACACTCTTTGAGGATTCCCGAGAGTTCGTCCGTCGCTATGACAGTTGCCAAAGGGTTGGCAACCTCCCTCGTGGTCACGACATGCCTCAGCAAGGAATCCTCGAGATTGAGCTTTTTGATGTATGGGGTATAGAACTCATGGGTCCATTCCCACCTTCATACTCAAACACCTACATTTTTGTAGCAGTTGATTATGTGTTTAAATGGGTTGAAGCAGTTGCATCATCTACAAATGACACTAGAGTAGTGATGAAGTTCCTTCAGAAGAACATCTGCAGCAGATTTAGTGTCCCTTGAACACTAATCAGGGATGGAGGAACTCATTTCTGCAATAAACAGCTTGACTCTGTGTTAAGTAGATATGGAATTCGCCATAAAGTGGCCACCCCATATCACCCACAGAAAAATAGGCAAGTTGAAGTCTCAAATAGAGAACTCAAGAGAATCCTGGAAAGAACGGTGAACACCTCTAGAAAGGATTGGATAAGAAAGCTTGATGATGCTCTCTGGGCATACAGAACAGCTTTCAAGACTCCTATAGGAACATCACCATATCAACTGGTGTATGATAAGGCATGCTGGTGCACGAAATTGCAATCACACTTTTGCAATTCCGCACAACTAACCAGCAAGTGCACTGGGTCGTCCAAGTAATACCTTACGTGAGTAAGGGTCGATCCCACGGAGATTGTCGGCTTGAAGCAAGCTATGGTTATCTTGTAACTCTTAGTCAGGATATCAATAATTATCAGGTTTAATTGTGAAAAGTGAAAGAACATGAAATAAGTACTTGTTTTGCAGTAATGGAGAACAGGTTGAGGTTTTGGAGATGCTCTATCTTCTGAATCTCTGCTTTCCTACTGTCTTCTTCTTCATGCACGCAAGGCTCCTTCCATGGCAAGCTGTATGTAGGATTTCACTGTTGTCAATGGCTACCTCCCATCCTCTCAGTGAAAATGTTCAACGCGCTCTGTCACAGCACGGCTAATCATCTGTCGGTTCTTAATCAGGTTGGAATAGAATCCAGTGATTCTTTTGCGTCTGTCACTAACGCCCAGCCTTCAGGAGTTTGAAGCTCATCACAGTCATTCAATCCTTGAATCCTACTCAGAATACCACCGACAAGGTTTAGACCTTCCGGATCCTCTTGAATGCCGCCATCAATTCTAGCTTATACCACGAAGATTCTGATTAAGGAATCCAAGAGATATCTACCCAATCTAAGGTAGAACGGAGGTGGTTGTCAGGCACACGTTCATAGGGGAGAATGATGATGAGTGTCACGGATCATCACATTCATCAAGTTTAGGAACAAATGATATCTTAGAATAGAAGCAAGCGTGATTGAATGAAAAACAATAGTAATTGCATTAATCCATCAAGACATAGCAGAGCTTCTCACCCCCAACCATGGGGTTTAGAGACTCATGCCGTAGAAGATACAATGAGAAACGTGTAATGTGTCATGAGGTTCAGATACAATATCAAAAGGTCCTATTCATAGTGAACTAGTAACCTAGGGTATACAAAAATGAGTAAATGACGTAAAATCCACTTCCGGGATCCACTTGGTGTGTGCTTGGGCTAAGCATTGAAGCTTTCATGTGTAGAGACTTTTTCTGGAGTTAAACGCCAGCTTTTATGCTAGTTTGGGCGTTTAACTCCAATTTTTGTGCCAGTTCTGGCGTTAAACGCCAGGAATTCTGAGGCTGATTTGCAACGCCGGTTTGGGCCATTAAATCTCGGGCAAAGTATCGACTATTATATATTGCTGGAAATCCCAGGATGTCTACTTTCCAAAGAAATTGAGAGCGCGCCAATTGGGTTTCTGTAGCTCCATAAAATCCACTTCGAGTGCAGGGAGGTCAGAATCCAACAGCATCTGCAGTCCTTTTCAGCCTCTGAATCAGATTTTTGCTCAGGTCCCTCAATTTCAGCCAGAAAATACCTGAAATCACAGAAAAACACACAAACTCATAGTAAAGCCCAGAAAAGTGAATTTTAACTAAAAACTAATAAAAATGTAATAAAAACTAACTAAAATATACTAAAAACATACTAAAAATATTGCCAAAAAGCGTATAAATTATCCGCTCATCACAACACCAAACTTAAATTGTTGCTTGTCCCCAAGCAATTGAAAATCAAAATAGAATAAAAAGAAGAGAATATACTATAGACTCCAAAATATCAAAGAAACTTAGCTCCAATTAGATGAGCGGGACTAGTAGCTTTTTGCTTCTGAACAGTTTTGGCATCTCACGTTATCCTTTGAAGTTTAGAATGATTGGCATCTATAGGAACTCAGAACTCAGATAGTGTTATTGATTCTCCTAGTTAAGTATGATGATTCTTGAACATAGCTACTTTATGAGTCTTGGTTGTGGCCCAAAGCACTCTGTCTTCCAGTATTACCACCGGATACATTCATGCCACAGACACATGACTAGGTGAACCTTTTCAGATTGTGACTCAGCTTTGCTAGAGTCCGCAATCAGAGGTGTCCAGGGTTCTTAAGCACACTCTTTTTGCCTTGGATCACTTTAAAAGTATTATTTTTTTTTACTATTTTTTCTTGCTTCAAGAATCAATTTGATGATTTTTCAAATCCTCGATAACATTTCTCCTTTTCCATCATTCTTTCAAGAGCCAACAAGTTTAACATTCTTTAATCAACAAATTCAAAAGGCATATGCACTGTTCAAGCATTCATTCAGAAAACAAAAATTATTGTCACCACATCAAACTAATTCAACTAGTTTCAGAGATGAATTCGAAATCCTGTATTTCTTGTTCTTTTGTGATTAGAGCATTTTTCATTTAAGAAAGGTGGTGGATTCATAGGACATTTATATCTTTAAGACATGAACCTTAAATTTTATTAATCATCAATTAAGAATAAGACTAAAAAATAGATATAAGATAAGACTAATAGTAATAGAAAACAAAATATTAAATGACTCTAAAATAGACTCCTAATGATAGAGATTATCATAGAGTTAGGACTCAACAACCTTGATCTTGAGAAGTGGATGCTCCCTCAACTTGTGGGGTATTTGACCCTTCAAGGGAGAGCTTCTGGCGCTTCAGCTCCTGTAGCTCATGCCCCTGCTTCTCTTGTTCCTTCAGCAATTTGCAGAGCATGCAGTTTTGATTCTGCTGTTCTTCCTTAATTTGTTCCATAGCTTCTTGCAGCTTGGCAACAGATGCTTTTAGACGAGTCCAGTAGTCAATTTTAGGAAGTTCAGGGAGGAACTCCTGCGCCCTCCTTTTGATAGAGTTATCTTGCATTTGTCCTTCCATTGACCTCTTGGTGATTGGGTGCTCAATTGGGATGAATTCATCTACTCCCATCCTCACCCCAGCATCTTTACATAGCAAAGAGATTAAGCTTGGGTAAGCCAGTTTGGCTTCAGTGGAGTTCTTGTTTGCAATTGTGTAAATCTCACAAGCAATCAGATGATGAATCTCCACTTCTTTTCCTAGCATAATGCAATGAATCATCACTACTCTCTTGATAGTAACCTCAGAACGGTTACTAGTGGGAAAGATAGAACGCCCTATGAAGTCCAACCAGCCTCTTGCAACTGGTTTGAGATCTCCCCTCTTGAGTTGGTTTGGGACACCTTTTGAATTGGTCATCCACTTGGTTCCAGGGAGGCATATGTCCTCTAGAACTTGGTCCAACCCCTTATCTACTCTCACCATTCTCCTATTAAAGGATTCAGGATCATCTTGTAGTTGAGGCAATTTGAAGACCTCTATTATTTTGTCCAGATGGAAGTAAATAATTCCCCCTCTGACCATGGTTCTGTAGGTATGAAAAGCAGTTCCAATCATTCTCTGCTCATCTGTCAGCCACAGATTTGAGTAGAATTCCTGAACCATGTTTCTTCCAACCTTTGTCTTAGGGTTGGTTAGAACTTCCCATCCTCTGTTTCGAATTTGCTCTTGGATCTCCGGATATTCATCTTCTTTCAGATCAAATTTAACTTCCGGAATCACTGATCTTAGACCCATTATTTTGTGGTAATGGTCTGCATGTTCTTTGGTTAAGAACCTCTCTTGACTCCAAAGGTCCTTTGGAGCATTCTCTTTCTTGCCTCTTGAATTGGTTTATTTTCCTTTGGGAGCCATGATCTTGATGAGCCTTAGCTTAGTGATCACGGAAAAACACACCAAACTTAGAGGTTTACTTGTCCTCAAGCAAAAAAGAAAGGAAAGAGGAGAGAGAGGAGGAGAGCAAATTCGAATGGTGGGGAAAGGGGAATGACCAAACGTGTATTTATAAGGGAGGGGGAGAGATTTCAAAAATTTTGAAGGAGATTTGAGGAGATATGGAAAGAATTTGAGAGATAATTGAGTTTTTGAAGAAGATTTGGAAAGAATTTAAAAGAGATTTGAAGAATGATTTTAATTTTGAAAATTTGAAGGTGAATGATGAAAGTTTGAAATGTGTTTATGTAGAAAATTATGGATCAAAACAGGAAAGTTTGAAAAAAATTGAAGTGGAAAGCAAACTCTCTGTCCCCCACTTATCTGGTGTTAAACGCCCAGAATGGTATCCATTCTGGCGTTTAACGCCCAAATGTTGGCCAATTTGGGCGTTTAACGCCCAGCCAGGTACCCTGGTTGGCGTTAAACGCCAGAAACCCCTTTATCACTGGGCGTTTTGCTAAACGCCCAAGATGCTGCACACCTGGCGTTAAACGCCCAGAATGGTGCCCATTCTGGAGTTTAACGCCCAAAATGGTACCTTTACTGGCGTTAAACGCCCAGAATGGTGCCCATTTTGGCATTTAACGCCCAGAGTACCCCTTACTGGCGTTTTTTCGCCAGCAAGCTCTTTTTCTCTGCTTTTTGCACTGAATCCTTCTGTAACTCTGTGAATTCTTTCAATTTTGATGATCGCTCTTTGAGAGTTTGTATCAAACTTTTATTAAACAAAACAGATAACCTGCTAATGACTGGGTTACCTCCCAGCAAGCGCTTCTTTATTGTCTTTAGCTGGACCTTCACTGAGAATCATTCAAGCCTCAGTTTTGAGCATTCTTGCTCAAAATTGCCTTCAAGGTAATGCTTGATCCTCTGTCCATTAACAATGAACTTTTTGTCAGAATCAATATCCTGAAGCTCAACATATCCATATGGTGACACTCCTGTAATCACATACGGACCCTTCCACCGGGATTTAAGTTTTTCTGGGAATAGTCTGAGCCTAGAGTTGAAGAGCAGAATTTTTTGTCCTGGCTCAAAGACTCTAAATGACAACTTCTTGTCATGCCATTTCTTTGCCTTTTCCTTATAAATTTTTGCATTTTCAAAGGAACTGAGTCTAAATTCATCTAGCTCATTTAGCTGGAGTAATCTTTTTTCACCAGCTAACTTAGTATCCAGGTTTAGGAATCTGGTTGCCCAGTAGGCTTTATGTTCCAGTTCCACGGGCAGATGACAGGCCTTGCCATACACAAGTTGGTATGGAGAGGTTCCTATAGGAGTCTTGAATGCTGTTCTGTATGCCCACAGAGCAACATCCAAGCTCTTTGCCCAATCCTTTCTACGGGCAGTTATAGTCCGTTCTAGGATTCTTTTTAGCTCTCTGTTAGAGACTTCAGCTTGCCTATTTGTCTGTGGATGATACGGAGTTGCTACTTTGTGGCTAATTCCATATCGGACCATAGTAGAGTACAGCTATTTTTTGCAGAAATGAGTGCCCCCATCACTGATTAGTACTCTGGGAACACCAAACCTGCTGAAGATGTGTTTCTGGAGAAATTTCAGCATGGTCTTAGTATCATTAGTGGGTGTCGCAATTGCTTCTACCCATTTAGATACATAGTCCACTACCACCAGAATATAAGTGTTTGAGTATGATGGTGGGAACGGACCCATAAAGTCAATACCCCATACATCAAACAATTCAATCTCTAGGATCCCTTGTTGAGGCATGGCATAACCATGAGGCAAGTTACCAGCTCTTTGGCATCTGTCACAGTTACGCACAAACTCTCGGGCATCTCTATAGAGAGTAGGCCAGTAGAAGCCACATTGGAGGACTTTAGTGGCTGTTCACTCACTTTCGAAATGTCCCCCATACTGTGATCCATGGCAATGCCACAGGATCCTTTGTGCTTCCTCTCTAGGTACACATCTGCGGATCATTCCCTCTGCACATCTCTTAAAGAGATATGGCTCATCCCATAGGTAGTACTTGGTATCTGAAATTAATTTCTTTCTTTGCACCCTGCTGTATTCCTGGGGTATGAACCTCATAGCTTTATAATTTGCAATGTCTGCAAACCATGGAGCTTCCTGAATGGCAAAGAGTTGCTCATTTGGGAAGGTCTCAGAGATCTCAGTAGAAGGGAGGGACGCCCCAGCTACTGGTTCTATTCGGGACAGATGATCAGCTACTTGGTTCTCTGTCCATTTTCTGTCTCTTATTTCTATACCAAACTCTTGCAGAAGCAACACCCATCTTATGAGCCTGGATTTTGAATCTTGCTTTGTTAGTAAGTACTTAAGAGCAGCATGGTCAGTGTACACAATCACCTTTGATCCTACTAAATAGGATCTAAACTTGTCAATGGCATAGACCACCGCAAGTAACTCTTTTTCTGTGGTTGTGTAATTCTTCTGTGCGTCATTTAGAACACGGCTGGCATAATAAATGACGTTCAGAAGCTTGTTATGCCTTGATGAGCGGATAATTTGTATACTTTTTGGCATTGTTTTTAGTATGTTTTTGATATGATCTAGTTAGTTTTTAGTATATTTTTATTAGTTTTTAGTTAAAATTCACTTTTCTGGACTTTACTATGAGTTTGTGTGTTTTTCTGTGATTTCAGGTATTTTCTGGCTGAAATTGAGGGACCTGAGCAAAAATCTGATCCAGAGACTCAAAAGGACTGCAGATGCTGTTGGATTCTGACCTCCCTGCACTCGAAGTGAATTTTCTGGAGCTACAGAAGCCCAATTGGCGCGCTCTCAACGGCGTTGGAAAGTAGACATCCCGGGCTTTCCAGCAATATATGATAGTCCATACTTTGCCCAAGTTTTGATGGCCCAAACCGGCGTTCAAAGTCACCTCAAGAAATCCCAGCGTTAAACGCTGGAACTGGCACCCAAATGGGAGTTAAACGCCCAAACTGGCACTAAAGCTGGCGTTTAACTCCAAGGAGAGTCTCTACACGAAATTTCTTCATTGCTCAGCCCAAGCACACACCAAGTGGGCCCGGAAGTGGATTTTTATGTCATTTACTCATCTATGTACTAGTTTTCTATAAGTAGGACCTTTTACTATTGTATTAGACATCTTGGTAGCTATCTTTGAGTTTTATGCTATCTTAGATCATTGGGAGGCTGGCCATTCGGCCATGCCTAGACCTTGTTCTTATGTATTTTCAACGGTGGAGTTTCTACACACCATAGATTAAGGTGTGGAGCTCTGCTGTACCTCGAGTATTAATGCAATTACTATTGTTCTTCCATTCAATTCCGCTTGTTCTTTATCCAAGATATCACTTGTTCTTCAACATGATGAAGGTGATGATTGACGCCCATCACCATTCTCACCCATGAACAAGGTGACTGACAACCATTCTTGTTCTACAAGCATCTGAGGCTTAGTGAATATCTCTTGGATTCTTCGGAATCTTCGTGGTATAGGCAGGACCTGATGGCGGCATTCAAGAGAATCCGGAAGGTCTAACCTTGTCTGTGGTATTCTGAGTAGGATTCAATGATTGAATGACTGTGACGTGCTTCAAACCTGTAACCTACTGGGCGTTAGTGACAGACGCAAAAGAGTTATTCTATTCCGGTAGGGGAGGGAACCAAACCGGTGATTGGCAGCACTGTGACAGAGTGTGTGCATTAGCTTTCACTGCGCGGATGGGAGGTAGCTGCTGACAACAGTGAGACCCTACACGAGCTTGCCATGGAAAGGAGTAAGAAGGATTGGATGAAGACAGTAGGAAAGCAGAGAGACGGAAGGGAAGGCATCTTCATACACTTGTCTGAAGCTCTTACACCAATGATATACATAAGTATCACTATCTTTATCTTCTATGTTATTTTCGTTCATCACCATATACATCTGAGTTTGCCTGACTAAGATTTACAAGATGACCATAGCTTGCTTCAATACTAACAATCTCCGTGGGATCGACCCTTACTCACGTAAGGTTTATTACTTGGACGACCCAGTGCACTTGCTGGTTAGTTGTGCGAAGTTGTGTAATGCCATGGTATTGAGCGCACCAAGTTCTTGGAGCCATTACCGGGGATTATTTGAGTTGTGAAAAAGTATTGTTCACAATTTCGCGCACCAAGTTTTTTTGGCGCCGTTGCCGGGGATTGTTCAAGTTTTGAGCAAGCTTTTGGTAACATCAGTGCCAAGATCCGGCAACAACATCAAGTTTTTGGTGTTATTGCCCGGGATTGTTTAGGCTGGACAATTGATGGTTCATCTTGTTGCTTAGATTAGGTATTATTTTTTTCGAAATTCTTGAAGATGAATTCTAGAGTTTCATGATGATTTGTTGAAATCTGGCTGGCTGAGAAGCCATGTCTAATCTGATTGGACCGAGGTTTCAACTTATCACCTCAAGAGCTTGTTGATTCTCATCAATTTTACTCTTGGAGCAGTGATCTGCTAAGATTTGGCTGACCTTTGGTCATGTCTAGTGTTTTGGACCGAAGCTTTCTTTGAAAGCTTGGCTGGCTGTGAAGCCATGTCTAATTCCTGGACCGGAGTCTTAGACTAGCATTGCACTGATTCCTGGAATTATCATCAAGAATTTTGATACCTTTTCCTACTTAATTTTCGAAAAACACAAAAAAAAAAAAAATTACAAAACCAAAAAGACCAAAAATATTTGATGTTTCTTGCATAAGTTTAGTGTCTCATCCTAAGTTTGGTATCAAATGCATGTTTTTGTTATAACTTTCGAATCCATGCATATATTTCTTTGTTTTGATCTTTGAATTCTATTGACTTGAAGTATTTTGTGTGTCTCATATGCATTTTCATATTGTTAGTGTCAGTAGTATACAAACTGCTAAGTTTGGTGTCTTGCATGCATTGTTAATTGATTCATTTTGCATTTTGACTATTAAAAATCCAAAAAAATATTTTTTTAATTTGTGTCTTTTCAAGTCAATGATACAAAGAATTGAAGATTCAGAACATACTGCAGAGGAATTACACAGAAAAAGCTGAGCATTCAAAAATGCCCAGTGAAGAAGGCAGACTGGCGTTTAAACGCCAGCCAGGGCACCTGGTTGGGCGTTTAACGCCCAAAGAGGTAGCATTTTGGGCGTTAAACACCAGAATGTATACCATTCTGGGCGTTTAACGCCAGGATGGTGCTAGGGGAAAGATTTTGTTTTCAAATCAATTTTTTTTTTAGTTTTTCAAAATCAAATCTTTTTCAAATCAAATCTTTTCAATCAAATGTTTTCAAAATCAATTTCTTTCCTTTTTAAAAGATACTTACTAATAATTAATGATTTGATTGAACATCTCAAATTTGTTGCCTTTTCTGTTGAGAAAGGTTTTATGTTTGAATCATATCTTTTCTTGTTAGGCAAGTCATTAATTTTTTTTAAATCAAATCTTTTTCAAATTGTTTTCAACTCATATCTTTTAAAATTGTTTTCAAATCATATCTTCTCAATCACATCTTTTTAAAACCATAACTTTTCAATTAAATCTTTTTAACCACATCTTTTTCAAAATAGTTTTCAATCAAATCTTTTTAATTTCTAATTTTAAAATCTTTTTTCAAAAATCATTTGATTTCTTTCCCACTTTGATTTTCGAAAATCAATTAATGTTTTTCAAAAATGTTTTCAAAATATTTTAATGAATTTTCGAAAATTCTCTTCCCTCCTTCCCACATCCTTCTATTTATGGAGTACCACTCCTTCTAAATGCACAATTCGAACCTTATCTAATTAAAGTTTGAATTCTTCTTCTCCTTCTTCTTTCTATTTCTCTTTTCCTCTGACATTTCAAGGAATCTCTATACTGTGACATAGAGGATTCCACACTTTCTGTTTCTCTTCTCTTTCATATGAGCAGGAGCAGAGACAAAGGCATTCTTGTTGAAGCTGACCCTGAACCTGAGAGGACCTTGAAGCGAAAGCTAAGAGAAGCCAAGGCACAACTCTCTTTAGAGGACCTGACCGAATTCTTCAAGGAAGAAGAACACATGGCAGCCGAAAACAACAACAATGCAAACAATGCAAGGAAGGTGCTTGGTGACTTTACTGCACCTACTCCTGATTTCTATGGGAGAAGCATCTCTATCCCTGCCATTGGAGCAAACAACTTTGAGCTTAAGCCTCAATTAGTTTCTCTAATGCAACAGAATTGCAAGTTTCATGGACTTCCAATGGAAGATCCTCATCAGTTTTTAGCTGAGTTCTTGCAAATCTGTGACACAGTCAAGACTAATGGGGTTAACCCTGAGGTCTATAGACTGATGCTATTCCCTTTTGCTGTGAGAGACAGAGCTAGAATATGGTTGGATTCTCAACCTAAAGAAAGCCTGGACTCTTGGGAAAAGCTAGTCAATGCCTTCTTGGCAAAGTTCTTTCCACCACAAAGATGGAGTAAGCTTAGAGTGGAAGTCCAAACCTTCAGACAGAAGGATGGAGAATCCCTCTATAAAGCTTGGGAAAGATACAAACAATTAATCAGAAGATGTCCCTCAGACATGCTTTCTGAATGGAGCATCATAGGTATTTTCTATGATGGTCTCTCTGAACTATCCAAGATGTCTTTGGACAGCTCGGCTGGAGGATCTCTTCATCTGAAGAAGACGCCTGCAGAAGCTCAAGAATTGATTGGAATGGTTGCAAATAACCAATTCATGTACACTTCTGAAAGGAATCCTGTGAACAATGGGACTAGTCAGAAGAAAGGAGTTCTTGAGATTGACACTCTGAATGCCATATTGGCTCAGAACAAGATATTGACTCAACAAGTCAATTTGATTTCTCAAAGTCTGTCTGGAATGCAAAATGCACCAAACAGTACTAAGGATGCTTCATCTGAGGAAGAAGCTTATGATCCTGAGAACCCTTCCATGGAAGAGGTGAATTACTTAGGAGAACCCTATGGAAACACCTATAATTCTTCATGGAGAAATCACCCAAATCTCTCATGGAAGAATCAAGAGAGACCTCAACAAGGTTTCAATAATAATGGTGGAAGAAACAGGTTTAGCAATGGCAAGCCTTTTCCATCATCTTCTCAGCAACAGACAGAGAGTTCTAAGCAGAATACTTCTGACTTAGCAACAATGGTCTCTGATCTAATAAAGACCACTCAAAGTTTCATGAATGAAACAAGGTCCTCCATCAGAAATTTGGAAGGACAAGTGGGTCAGCTGAGCAAGAAAGTTACTGAACTCCCTCCTAGCACTCTCCCAAGTAATACAGAAGAAAATCCAAAAGGAGAGTGCAAAGCCATAGACATGGCCGAATATGGAGAGGAAAGAGAGGAGGAGGACGCCACTGAGGAAGACCTCAGTGGGCATGCACCAATCTCCTCTGAGTTCCTCAATGAGGAACAATGGGAATCTGAGGCTCAAAATGAGACCATAGAGATTCCATTGGACTTACTTCTGCCATTCATGAGCTCTGATGAGTATTCTTCCTCTGAAGAGGATGAGTATGTCACTGAAGAGCAAGTTGCTAAATACCTTGGAGCAATCATGAAACTGAATGACAAGTTATTTGGAAATGAGACTTGGGAGGATGAACCACCCTTGCTCACCAAAGAACTGAATGACTTGTCTAGGCAGAAACTGCCTCAAAAGAGGCAAGATCCTGGGAAGTTTTCTATACCTTGTACCATAGGCACCATGACCTTCAAGAAGGCCTTGTGTGACTTGGGGTCAAGTGTAAACCTCATGCCCCTCTCTGTAATGGAGAAATTAGGGATCTTTGAGGTGCAAGCTGCAAAAATCTCACTAGAGATGGCAGACAACTCAAGAAAACAAGCCTATGGACTTATAGAGGATGTTCTGGTTAAGGTTGAAGACCATTACATTCCTACTGATTTCATAGTCCTAGAGACTGGGAAGTGCATGGATGAATCCATCATCCTTGGCAGACCCTTCCTAGCCACAGCAAAGGCTGTGATTGATGTTGATAGAGGAGAGTTGATCATTCAAGTGAATGAAGAATCCTTGGTGTTTAAGGCCCAAGGATATCCCTCTGTCATCATGGAGAAGAAGCATGAAGAGCTTCTCTCAAAACAGAGCCAAGCAGAGCCCCCACAGTCAAACTCTAAGTTTGGTGTTGGGAGGCCACAACCAAACTCTAAGTTTGGTGTTGAACCCCCACATTCAAACTCTAAGTTTGGTGTTGGGAGGTCCAACACGGTTCTGAACAACTCTGAGGCTCCATGAGAGTCCTCTGTCAAGCTAATGACAGTAAAGAAGCGCTTGTTGGGAGGCAACCCAATGTTTTATAATTAATTTTCTTTTGTTATTTTATCTTTTTTGTAGGTTGATGATCATAAGAAGTCACAAAAACAATGAAAAAAGCAAAAACAAAATGAAAAACAGGAAGAAAAACAGCACACCCTGGAGAAGAAGAAGCTGGCGTTCAAACGCCAGTAATGCTAGCTGTTGGGCGTTTAACGCCCAGTCTGGCACCATTCTGGGCGTTCAACGCCAGAAAAGGGCACCAGACTGGCGTTAAACGCCAGTAAAGGGTAAAAACCTGGCGTTAAACGCCAGGAATGGGCACCAGCCCGGCGTTTAACGCCAGAAAAGGCTCAAAACGTGGATTTTGATGCCATTTGGTGCAAGGATGCCTTTTCCTTGACACTACAGGATCTGTGGACCCCACAGGACCCTACCATCACTCTCTCTCTTCTTCCCCCATTCACCAATCACCTCAACACCTCTTCCCCAAAAACCCCTCACCTATCAAATCCCATCTTTCTCTTCACCACTCACATCCATCCTTCATAAATCCCCACCAACCTCACCCTTCAAATTCAAACCACTTTCCCTCCTAAACCCACCCTCCATGGCCGAACCATTACCCCCCTCTCTCCTATAAATACCCTTCTTCAACCCTTCATTTTCACACAACCTAAACACCCTTTCCTACCCTTCTTGGCCGAACACACCACCTTCCCCCTCTTCCTCATTTCTTCTTCTTCTACTCTCTTCTTTCTTCTTTTGCTCGAGGACGAGCAAACATTTTAAGTTTGGTGTGGTGAAAGCGTTGCTTTTTCGTTTTTCCATAACCATTTATGGCATCCAAGGCCGGAGAAACCTCTAGAAAGAGGAAAGGGAAGGCAAAGGCTTCCACCTCCGAGTCATGGGAGATGGATAGATTCCTCTCAAGGGTGCATCAAGTCCACTTCTATGAAGTTGTGGCCTTGAAGAAGGTGATCCCCGAAGTCCCCTTTTCACTCAAAAAGGGTGAATATCCGGAGATCCGCCATGAGATCCGAAGAAGAGGTTGGGAAGTACTTACCAACCCCATTCAACAAGTCGGAATCTTGATGGTTCAAGAGTTCTATGCCAATGCATGGATCACCAAGAACCATGACCAAAGTGTGAACCCGGATCCAAAGAATTATCTTACTATGGTTCGGGGGAAATACTTGGATTTTAGTCCGGAAAGTGTGAGGGTGGCGTTCAACTTGCCTATGATGCAAGGAGATGAGCATCCTTACACTAGAAGGGTCAACTTTGATCAAAGGTTGGACCAAGTCCTCACAGTCATATGTGAAGAGGGCGCACAATGGAAGCAAGATTCAAGAGGAAAGCCGGTCCAATTGAGAAGGCATGACCTCAAACCCGTGGCTAGAGGATGGTTAGAGTTCATACAACGCTCAATCATTCCCACTAGCAACCGGTCCGAAGTTACCATAGACCGGGCCATCATGATTCATAGCATCATGATTGGAGAAGAAATAGAGGTTCATGAGGTTATAGCCCAAGAACTCTATAGGGTGGCGGACAAGACCTCTACCTTGGCAAGGTTAGCCTTTCCTCACCTCATTTGTCACCTCTGTTATTCAGTGGGAGTTGACATAGAGGGAGACATCACCATTGATGAGGACAAGCCCATCACTAAGAAAAGGATGGAGTACACAAGAGATCCCACTCATCATGAGATCCCTGAGATTCCTCAAGGGATGAACTTTCCTCCACAAGACTATTGGGGGCAACTAAACACCTCCCTAGGAGAGTTGAGTTCCAATATGGGACAACTAAGGGTGGAGCACCAAGAACACTCCATTCTCCTCCATGAAATTAGAGAAGACCAAAGAATCATGAGGGAGGAGCAACAAAGACAAGGAAGAGACATTGAGGAGCTCAAGCACTCCATAGGATCTTCAAGAGCAAGAAAGAGCCGCCATCACTAAGGTGGACCCGTTCCTTGATTTCCTTGATCTTTATTCTTCTGTTTTTTGATTTTTATGCTTATGATTATCCATGTTTGTGTCTTGTGATCATTAGTGTCTTAGTGTCTATGCCTTAAAGTTATGAATGTCCTATGAATCCATCACCTTTCTTGAATAAAAATGTGCTTAATTGAAAAAGGAAGAATTGCATGAATTTTGAATTTTATAATAGTTTAATTATTTTGATGTGGTGGCAATATCTTTGTTCTCTGAATGTATGCTTAAACAGTGCATATGTATCTTGAATTTGTGGTTCATGAATGTTGGCTCTTGAAAGAATGATGAAAAAGGAGACATGTTATTGAGGATCTGAAATATCAATAAAATGATTCTTGAAGCAAGAAAAAAGCATTGCTATTCAAAAAGAAAAAAGAAAAAAAAAAAGAAAATGAAAAAAAAAATATAATAATAATAATAAGAGTTGTGATCCAAGGCAAATAAGAGTGTGCTCAAGAACCCTGGACACCTCTAATTGGGGACTTTAGCAAAGCTAAGTCACAATCTGAAAAGGTTCACCCAATTATGTGTCTGTGGCATGTATGTATCCGGTGGTAATACTGGAAAGACAGAGTGCTTTGGGCCACAGCCAAGACTCAATAAATAGCTATGTTCAAGAATCATCATACTTTACTAGGAGAATCATTAACACTATCTGGATTCTAAGTTCCTAAAGAAGCCAACCATTCTGAATTTCAAAGGATAGATTGAGATGCCAAAACTGTTCAGAGGCAAAAAGTTAAAAGCCCCGCTCATCTAATTAGTACTGATCTTCACAGATGTTTTTGGAATTCATTGCATATTCTCTTCCTTTTATCTTATTTGATTTTCAGTTGCTTGGGGACAAGCAACAATTTAAGTTTGGTGTTGTGATGAGCGGATAATTTGTATACTTTTTGGCATTGATTTTAGTATGTTTTTGATATGATCTAGTTAGTTTTTAGTATATTTTTATTAGTTTTTAGTTAAAATTCACTTTTCTGGACTTTACTATGAGTTTGTGTGTTTTTCTGTGATTTCAGGTATTTTCTGGCTGAAATTGAGGGACCTGAGCAAAAATCTGATCCAGAGACTCAAAAGGACTGCAGATGCTGTTGGATTCTGACCTCCCTGCACTCGAAGTGGATTTTCTGGAGCTACAGAAGCCCAATTGGCGCGCTCTCAACGGCGTTGGAAAGTAGACATCCTGGGCTTTCCAGCAATATATGATAGTCCATACTTTACCCAAGATTTGATGGCCCAAACCGGCGTTCAAAGTCACCTCAAGAAATCCCAGCGTTAAACGCTAGAACTGGCACCCAAATGGGAGTTAAACGCCCAAACTGGCACTAAAGCTGGCGTTTAACTCCAAGGAGAGTCTCTACACGAAATTTCTTCATTGCTCAGCCCAAGCACACACCAAGTGGGCCCGGAAGTGGATTTTTATGTCATTTACTCATCTATGTACTAGTTTTCTATAAGTAGGACATTTTACTATTGTATTAGACATCTTGGTAGCTATCTTTGAGTTTTATGCTATCTTAGATCATTGGGAGGCTGGCCATTCGGCCATGCCTAGACCTTTTTCTTATGTATTTTCAACGGTGGAGTTTCTACACACCATAGATTAAGGTGTGGAGCTCTGCTGTACCTCGAGTATTAATGCAATTACTATTGTTCTTCCATTCAATTCCGCTTGTTCTTTATCCAAGATATCACTTGTTCTTCAACATGATGAAGGTGATGATTGACGCCCATCACCATTCTCACCCATGAACAAGGTGACTGACAACCATTCTTGTTCTACAAGCATCTGAGGCTTAGTGAATATCTCTTGGATTCTTCGGAATCTTCGTGGTATAGGCAGGACCTGATGGCGGCATTCAAGAGAATCCGGAAGGTCTAACCTTGTCTGTGGTATTCTGAGTAGGATTCAATGATTGAATGACTGTGACGTGCTTCAAACCTGTAACCTACTGGGCGTTAGTGACAGACGCAAAAGAGTTATTCTATTCCGGTAGGGGAGGGAACCAAACCGGTGATTGGCAGCACTGTGACAGAGTGTGTGCATTAGCTTTCACTGCGCGGATGGGAGGTAGCTGCTGACAACAGTGAGACCCTACACAAGCTTGCCATGGAAAGGAGTAAGAAGGATTGGATGAAGACAGTAGGAAAGCAGAGAGACGGAAGGGAAGGCATCTTCATACACTTGTCTGAAGCTCTTACACCAATGATATACATAAGTATCACTATCTTTATCTTCTATGTTATTTTCGTTCATCACCATATACATCTGAGTTTGCCTGACTAAGATTTACAAGATGACCATAGCTTGCTTCAATACTAACAATCTCCGTGGGATCGACCCTTACTCACGTAAGGTTTATTACTTGGACGACCCAGTGCACTTGCTGGTTAGTTGTGCGAAGTTGTGTAATGCCATGGTATTGAGCGCACCAAGTTCTTGGAGCCATTACCAGGGATTATTTGAGTTGTGAAAAAGTATTGTTCACAATTTCGCGCACCATGCCTTTGTCCCAACACTGCACTAATGACATGGTCACTGGCATCACACATTAGTTCGAATGGTAATGTCCAGTCTGGTGCAGAGATGACTGGTGCTGTGACCAGCTTGGCTTTCAGGGTCTCAAACGCCTGCAGACACTGTGTGTCAAACACAAATAGTGTGTCAGCAGCTAGCAGGTTACTTAGAGGTTTTGCAATTTTTGAAAAATCCTTTATAAACCTTCTGTAAAATCCTGCATGCCCCAGAAAGCTTCTGATTGCTTTAACATTGGCAGGTGGTGGTAATTTTTGAATTACCTCTACCTTTGCTTTATCCGCCTCTATTCCCTTGCTTGAAATTTTGTGCCCAAGGACAATTCCTTCAGTCACCATAAAGTGACATTTCTCCCAGTTTAAGATCAGGTTAGTCTCTTGGCACCTTTTCAGGACAAGTGCTAGATGGTTAAGACAGGAGCTGAATGAGTCTCCATATACTGAGAAGTCATCCATGAAGACTTCCAGGAATTTCTCCACCATATCAGAGAAGATGGATAGCATACATCTCTGAAAAGTTGCAGGAGCATTACACAGACCAAAAGGCATTCTCCTGTAGGCAAACACGCCAGAAGGGCAAGTGAATGCTGTTTTCTCTTGGTCCTGAGGATCCACTGCAATTTGGTTGTAACCTGAATAGCCATCCAAAAAGCAGTAATAATCATAACCAGCTAGTCTTTCTAGCATTTGGTCTATGAATGGTAAAGGAAAATGATCCTTTCTGGTGGCTGTATTGAGTCTTCTATAGTCAATACACATACGCCACCCTGTAACTGTTCTTGTAGGAACCCGTTCATTTTTTTCATTATGAACCACTGTCATGCCTCCCTTCTTGGGGATAACTTGGACAGGGCTCACCCAGGGACTATCAGAAATAGGATAAATAATCCCAGCCTCTAGTAATTTAGTGACCTCTTTCTGCACCACCTCTTTCATGGTTGGATTTAGCCACCTTTGTGGTTGAACCACTGGTTTGGCATTATCCTCCAATAGGATCTTGTGCATGCATCTTGCTGAGCTAATACCCTTAAGATCACTTATGGACCATCCAAGAGTTGTCTTGTGTGTCCTTAGCACTTGAATTAGTGCTTCTTCTTCCTGTGAATTTAAAGCAGAGCTTATGATCACTGGAAAAGTGTCACCCTCTCCCAGAAAAGCATACTTCAGGGATGGTGGTAGTGGTTTGAGATCAGGTTTGGGAGGCTTATCTTCTTCCTGAGGAATTTTCAAAAATTCTTTTATTTCCTCTGGTTCCTCCTGATCAGGCTGAACATCCTTGAAGATGTCCTCTAGCTTTGATTCTAGACTTTCAGTCAAATTGATCTCTTCCACCAAAGAGTCAATAATATCAGTGCTCATGTAGTCATTTGATGTGTCTGGATGTTGCATAGCTTTGACCGCATTCAACTTGAACTCATCCTCATTGACTCTCAGGGTTACTTCCCCTTTTTGTACATCAATAAGAGTTCGTCCAGTTGCTAGGAAAGGTCTTCCTAGAATGAGGGTTGCACTCTTGTGCTCCTCCATTTCCAGCACTACAAAGTCAGTTGGAAAGGTGAATGGCCCAACCTTGACAATCATGTCCTCAATTATGCCTGATGGGTATTTAATGGAGCCATCAGCAAGTTGGAGACATATCCGGGTTGGTTTGATCTCTTCAGTCAACCCAAGCTTTCTGATAGTAGATGCAGGTATTAGATTGATACTTGCTCCAAGGTCACACAGGGCTGTCTTGGTGCAAGCACCTTCTAATGTGCATGGTATCATAAAGCTTCCTGGATCTTGAAGCTTTTCTGAATGACTGCACTGCATTCTTCAGTGAGAAACACTTTTTCAGTTTCTCTCCAATCCTTCTTATGACTTAAGATCTCTTTCATGAACTTAGCATAAGAAGGTATTTGCTCAAGTGCCTCTGTAAACGGAATCTTTATTTCAAGAGTCCTTAGATAGTCTGCAAAGCGGGTAAATTGCTTATCCTGTTCTGCTTGGCGGAGTTTCTGAGGATAAGGCATCTTGGCTTTATATTCTTCAACCTTAGTTGCTGCAGGTTTATTCCTTATAGAGGTGGTTGGAGAAGCCTTTTTAGAGGGGTTACTATCAGCACTCTCAGGTGTCTGATTCCTCATTGGCATCTGAACACCAGGATTGGGTGAGGAATGGGTGTTTAACGCCAACTTTTTCCCTTTTTCTGGCGTTTGAACGCCAGAACTGGGCAAGGAATGGGCGTTTAACGCCAGCTTTTCCCCCCTTTTTAGCATTTGAACGCCAGGAGTATTCCTCTCTGGGCTCTTACTGTCCTCAGAGGGATTTTGGGCAGTGGTTTGGTTATCCTCTGTCAATTGTTCCTTTCTTGGCTTTTTGCTACTTTGAGCAGTGTTATTCAATGTCTTTCCACTCCTTAGTTGAACTGCTTGGCATTCTTCTGTTATCTATTTAGATAACTGCTATTTTGTCTAATTCAACTGTGATTCTATGTTCTTGTTGGCAATTTTAGTTTCTTGGAGCATCTCTTTAAATTCTGCCAACTGTTTTGTCATCAGGAGTAATTGCTGATTAAGCTCAACAATCTGTTATTGAGGATTAGGATCAGTAGCTACTGCCATAGCTTCTTCTTTTGTAGAGGGCTCACTGCTAGAGTACAAATGTTGATTTCTAGCAACAGTATTTATGAGTTCTTGAGCCTCTTCAATCGTCTTTCTCATATGTATAGATCCACCAGCTGAGTGGTCTAGAGACATCTGAGCTTTTTCTGTAAGCCCATAGTAGAAGATGTCTAACTGTACCCACTCTGAAAACATTTCAGAGGGGCATTTTCTTAGCATACCTCTATACCTCTCCCAGACTTTATAAAGGGATTCATTATCCTCTTGTTTAAAGCCTTGGATGTCCAGCCTTAGCTGTGTCATCCTTTTTGGAAGGTAAAATTGATTCAGGAATTTGTCTGATAACTGTCTCCATATTTTTATGCTTGCTGTGGGTTGGTTATTCAACCACTTCTTAGCTTGATCTTTTACAGCAAATGGAAACAATAATAATCTGTAGACATCCTGATCCACCTCTTTATCACGTACTGTGTCAGCAATTTGTAAGAACTGTGCCAGAAACTTAGTAGGCTCTTCCTGTGGAAGACCGGAATACTGGCAATTTTGCTGCACCATGATAATGAGTTGAGGATTTAGCTCAAAGCTGCTTGCTTTAATAGGAGGTATACAGATGCTACTCCCATATGCAGCTGTAATGGGGTTAGCATATGACCCTAGAGTCCTTCTGGACTGCTCAATTCCACTTAGGTCCATGATGGAGAAAGGGAATATGATATGGATTAACAAGTAAAGTAAAATTTTTTTTTTTGATTTGACCGAAAATAATAAAATAAAACAAATGGAAAATAAAATTAAATTTCGAAAACTAAAAGAAAATAAGATCAAAGCAAATTGAAAACTAAATCAATTAATTAGTTAAAAAGATTTTGGAATTAGCAATTGAAAAGATATGATTGAAAATTATTTTGAAAAAGATTTGATTTTTGAAATGAGGAAAGAGAAAAACAACAAAATGACACCAAACTTAAAATTTTTTAGAAAATAAAACACAAATAGCTAATGAAAACATCCCTAAAAGTAGCTAGATCATACTAAAAACTACCTAAAAATAATGCCAAAAAGCGTATAATTTATCTGCTCATCACAACACCAAACTTAAATTGTTGCTTGTCCCCAAGCAACTGAAAATCAATTAGGATAAAAAGAAAAAATATACTATAAATCCCAAAATATCAATGAATATTAGTTCTAATTAGATGAGCAGGACTTGTAGCTTTTTGCTTCTGAACAGTTTTGGCATCTCACTTTTTCCTTTGAAGTTTAGAATGATTGGCATCTATGGGAACTTAGAATTTCTGATAGTGTTATTGATTCTTCTAGTTAAGTATGTTGATTCTTGAACACAGCTACTTTTATGAGTCTTGGCCGTGGCCCTAAGCACTTTGTTTTCCAGTATTACCACCGGATACATAAATGCCACAGACACATGACTGGGTGAACCTTTTCAGATTGTGACTTAGCTTTGCTAGAGTCCCCAGTTAGAGGTGTCCAGAGCTCTTAAGCACACTCTTTTTGCTTTGGATCACGACTTTAACCACTCAGTCTCAAGCTTTTCACTTGTACCTTCATGCCACAAGCACATGGTTAGGGACAGCTTGATTTAGCCGCTTAGGCCTGGATTTTATTTCCTTGGGCCCTCCTATCCATTGATGCTCAAAGCCTTGGATCCTTTTTACCCTTGCCTTTTGGTTTTAAGGGCTATTGGCTATTTCTGCTTGCTTTTTCTTTTTCTTTCTAATTTTTTTTTCGTTTTTTTTCGCAAGCCTTTGCTTTTTCACTGCTTTTTCTTGCTTCAAGAATCAGTTTCATGATTTTTCAGATTATCAATAACATTTTTCTTTGTTCATCATTCTTTCAAGAGCCAACAATTTTAACATTCATAAACAACAAGATAAAAAATATGCACTGTTCAAGCATTCATTCAGAGAACAAAAAGTATTATCACGACATCAATATAATTAAACTAAATTCAAGGATGAATTCGAAACTCATGTACTTCTTGTTCTTTTGTATTAAAAACATTTTTCATTTAAGAGAGGTGAAGGATTAATGGAATTATTCATAGCCTTAAGACATAGTTACTAAATACTAATGATCATGAAGTAGAGACACAAAACATAAACAAACATATAGCATAAAAACCGAAAAACAGAGATAAGAACAAGGAAGTTAAGGAATGAGTCCACCTTAGTGATGGTGGCGCCTTCCTCTTGAAAAACCAACGGTGCTCTTTGAGCTCCTTTATGTCTCTTCCTTGCTTCTGTTGCATGATCCCTAGTGATTTTGGTGCTCCTATCCTTAGTTGCTCCCAATAGTTGTGTGGAGAAAAATTTATCCCTTGAGGCATCTCAGGGATTTCTTGATGAGGGAATTCCTCATGCTCTCTTGATGTGCAGTCAAATGCTCTATTACTAAGCTATAGACCCTTGAGATGGATCTCTCCGTCTCCCATGACTTAGAGGTGGAAGCAATTGCCTTCCTGGTGCACGAAATTGCAATCACACTTTTGCAATTCCGCACAACTAACCAGCAAGTGCACTGGGTCGTCCAAGTAATACCTTACGTGAGTAAGGGTCGATCCCACGGAGATTGTCGGCTTGAAGCAAGCTATGGTTATCTTGTAAA
Organism: Arachis stenosperma; assembly: GCF_014773155.1. NCBI lineage: Eukaryota > Viridiplantae > Streptophyta > Magnoliopsida > Fabales > Fabaceae > Arachis > Arachis stenosperma. The sequence continues at coordinate 15,655,765 of NC_080377.1, forward strand.
TCTTAGTCAGGATATCAGAAATTATCAGGATTGATTGTGAAAAGTAAAAGAACATAGAATAAGTACTTGTTTTGCAGTGATAGAGAGTAGGTTGAGGTTTTGGAGATGCTCCATCTTCTGAATCTCTGCTTTCCTACTGTCTTCTTCTTCAAGCATGCAAGGCTCCTTCCATGGCAAGCTGTATGCAAGGGTTTCACCGTTGTCAGTGGCTACCTCCCATCCTCTCAATGGAAATGTTCAACGCACCCTGTCACGGCACGGCTATCCATCTGTCGGTTCTCAATCAGGCCGGAATAGAATCCAGTGATTCTTTTGCGTCTGTCACTAACGCCCCGCCTTCAGGAGTTTGAAGCTCGTCACAGTCATTCAATCATTGAATCCTACTCAGAATACCACAGACAAGGTTTAGACCTTCCGGATTCTCTTGAATGCCGCCATCAGTTCTAGCTTATACCACGAAGATTCTGATTAAAGAATCCAAGAGATATCTACTTAATCTAAGGTAGAACGGAGGTGGTTGTCAGGCACACGTTCATAGTTGAGAATGATGATGAGTGTCACGGATCATCACATTCATCCGGTTTAAGAACAAGTAATATCTTAGAATGGAAGCAAGCATGATTGAATGAAAAACAGTAGTAATTGCATTAATCCATCAAGACACAGCAGAGCTCCTCACCCCCAACCATGGGGTTTAGAGACTCATGCTGTGGAAGATACACAAAGAAACGTGTAAAGTGTCATGAGGTCCAGATACAATGTCAAAAAATCCTATTAATAGTGAACTCGTAACCTAGGGTATACAGAAATGAGTAAAGGACGTAAAAATCCACTTCTGGGTTCACTTAGTGTGTGCTTGGGCTGAGCATTGAAGCTTTCATGTATAGAGACTTTTTCTGGAGTTAAACGCCAGCTTTCATGCCAGTTTGGGCGTTTAACTCCAATTTTTATGCCAGTTCCAGCGTTAAACGCTGGAAATTCTGAGGCTGATTTGCAACGCCGGTTTGGACCATCAAATCTCGGGCAAAGTATGGACTATTATACATTGATGGAAAGCCCAGGATGTCTACTTTCCAACGCCGTTGAGAGCGCGCCAATTGGGCTTCTGTAGCTCCAGAAAATCCACTTCGAGTGCAGGGAGGTCAGAATCCAACAGCATCTGCAGTCCTTTTCAGTCTCTGAATCAGATTTTTGCTCAAGACCCTCAATTTCAGCCAGAAAATACCTGAAATCACAGAAAAACACACAAACTCATAGTAAAGTCCAGAAAAGTGAATTTTAACTAAAAACTAATAAAAATATACTAAAAACTAACTCGATCATGCTAAAAACATACTAAAAATAATGCCAAAAAGCGTATAAATTATCCCCTCATCACTTCCCTTTCCTCTTTCTTGAGGTTTCTCTGGCCTTAGGTGACATCAATGGTTATGGAAAAACAAAAAAAGCTATGCTTTTATCACACCAAACTTAGAATGTTGCTCGTCCTCGAGCAAAAGAAGAATGAATGGAAGAAGAAGAAGATATGGAGGAGAGGGAGAGATGGGTATGTTTTGGCCATATGGGTGGGATTGAGTGGGGAAAAGATTTTGAATTTTGAAGGTAAGTGGGGTTCTTGTGGAATACACAGATCCTGAGGTGATCCTGTGGGGTCCACAGATCCTGAGGTGTCAAGGATTTAACATCCCTGCACCAGTTAGGCGTGTAAAATGCCCTATGCATGCAATCCTGGCATTTAACGCCAGATTGATGCTTGTTTCTGGCGTTGAACGCCAGTTTCATGCTTGTTTTGGGCGTTCAACGCCCATCTGCAGCATGTTTCTGGACTATTATATATTTCTGGAAAGCTCTGGGTGTCTACTTTCTAAGCCGTTGAGAGCGCGCCATTTGGAGTTCTGTAGCTCCAGAAAATCTATTTCGAGTACAGGGAGGTCAGAATCCAACAGCATCAGCAGTCCTTTGTCAGCTTTCTTATCAGAGTTTTGCTCAGGTCCCTCAATTTTAGCCAGAAAATACCTGAAATCACAGAAAAACACACAAACTCATAGTAAAGTCTAGAAATGTGAATTTAGCATAAAAACTAATGAAAACATCCCTAAAAGTAGATAGATCATACTAAAAACTACCTAAAAACAATGCCAAAAAGTGTATAAATTATCCGCTCATCACTAGCATGACCAAATTTCTTATGCCATAGCCATTTTTCAGATTCGAGATAGGTAAAACTTATTACTTTTTGATCCTTTAAGTCCTCAAGAGTTAAACCATACATGTTATTACACCTTTTAGCCTCAAACAAAATATCCCCAGATTTTTCACATACAACCAAACACACAAACTTTCTAAAAACAACTTCAAAGCCAAGATCACACAATTGGCTAACACTAAGTAAATTATGTTTCAAACCATCAACAAGAAGAACATCATTTATACAAGAAGAAAATTTTTTACCAACTTTTCCAATGGCCACTATTTTTCCTTTACCATCATCACCAAAAGTGACAAACCCTCCGTCATATTCATCAAGCTTTATGAAGAAGGTTGCTTTTCTGGTCATATGCCTAGAACATCTCCTGTCCATATACCACATATTGTCTTTCTGCTTGGATGCTAATCAAACCTACAAAATGAGCTCAAGTGACCTTAGGTATCCAAATCTTCTTGGATCCTTTCATGTTAAACCATCTCCTATGTCCCAAGCCATTGTAGTAAAAAATAACTGTAAATTTTGTCACCAATCATTCTTTCACCAAAAAAGCATTGAATGGAAAAGTGACCATTTCGGTTGCATGGTCTACAAAACCTTGGAGTTGCTATTTTGTTAAAGCTTGTTGGGTTTTGAAACCTTGTATCATTTGAAGATGAGGCTATATTTTCAAAATAAGGTTTTTCAACATATTTTGAAATTCTTGTGAAACCTCAAGCCAGCTTTATCATACAATGGTTTTTGACTAGCCAAGATTTGATTTAAATTTTTAGAACTTTGAGTAAACTTGGCTAAGTCATTTTCAAGATTTTTAATCTTTTCCAGCAACTCTTCATTATCTTTAAAACAGTTTACATATGCAACAACAGAATGGTCACTTTCACAGCTTCTAAGTTGGGCTTTTAACTGCTTATTTTCTTCAACAAGATCACAAGTAGTTTCGGCTTCCCTCAGCTTATCTTTGAGAAAACCATTTTATGCCTTAAGAATGGTGATTTGTTGTTCAAGATCTTGGATATCAAGTAGGAAACATCTAATTTTTTTAGAAAGGTGGTCTATCATAAGATGGAGATCTTCGGTGTTAGGGTTATGAAAGATTACCTGTTCAATGTGATCTACCATGAGACATGGTTGAGACTTGGTTTCAGATTCTTCATCATCTTCCAAGTCATTTTCTAAGTCCTCCCAAGAAGCCATCAGTCCCTTTTTCTTTCCCTTCTTTGGCTTCTCTTCCTTCTTCAACTTGGGACAATTGGACTTGAAATGTCCAGTCTCTTTGCAGTTATAACATGTCACCTTACTGAAGTCTTTCTTTTGCTTTCTTGAGCTGCTTCCCTTGCCTCTTTCCTTGAGCTTCACCATTTTCCTGAATTTTTTGGCAAACAACACAAATTTATTTTCAGAGGAATTATCACTGGATTCATCATCCAGGGGGTTAGTAACAGATGTAAAAGCAATTCCTTTCTTTTTTGAATCCTTTTTCAAATAAGTGTTTTCAAAAGAAAGTAAGTTTCCTCTCAATTCATCACATGTCATGGAATCTAAACTGCTGCTCTCAGATATGATCAAAGCTTTTGTTTCCCACTCTTTTGTGAGACATCTCAAAACTCTTCTCATAAGCACAGAATCAGGATACGTAATTCCCATAGCATCTAAGCCAACAATGATGATGTTGAATCTCTCGAACAGTTCATCAATAGATTCTCATTCCTTCATTACAAACATTTCATATTCTCTTTTCAATATATCATCCGGGCCTTCTTCACTATGGTGGTTCCTTCATGGGTGATTTGAAGTTTGTCCCAGATTTCCTTTGTTATTGTGCATCGTAATACCTGTCGGTATTCCTCGAAGCTGATAGCACAGTTGAGCAAGTTGACAGCCTTGGTATTAAGCTCCACTTTGTTTCTGTCTTCCTCGGTCTAGCTTGTAGTGGTTGGGAATTGGGGACCCTCCAGGATGATCTTCCAAAGTCTGTAGTCTACTGCTTGCACAAAAATCTTCATTCTCTCCTTCCAATAGGTGGAGTTTTTCCCATTGAAAAGAGGAGGTCTGTTGCTTGACTGTCCCTCTGTCAGCTTGTAGGAAACCAGATTTGAGCCACTATTTTCTGCCATCTGGATCTTCTCTCCAAGCTGCAAAGCTTGATCTCTTTGAGACCAAGCTCTGATACCAATTGATGATTTTCAATGGCTAAGAGAAGGGGGGTTGAATCTTAGCCCCTTTTTCACTTAATAACACTTGCTGGTCTTTGAAACAACTTCTGGAGACTTTTTGATTTTTTTCTCGTACCCAGCTACGAGACTTTTTCTTTTTATCTCGTGACCTGGCACGAGATATTTTTCAGTTTTATCTCCTATGCAGCAAAAAGAGAAACGGAGTAGAAGAGAGAGATAATTACACCTAGATATATCCTAGTTCAGCTGCTAAGTGTAGTGCAGCCTACATCCAGTCTCCATCACAACAATGATGGTATTTTACTATAATCATCTTTGATTACAAACACAAATTCTCCCTAGAAACTACCTTTCCTATCTGGGACAAGTCCAGAATCTAAATCCCAACCCTGAACTTGACTTGGTTACTGCCAAACTTTCAACTGTTAAGTGCTAACCCAACTTGCAAGGGGATTCCCACAGAATCATGAAACACAACATAGATGTACAAAGGAACTCTAAGGACATCTATGGCTTTTTTCTTTTAATTTTGCACTCTCTACCTTTTTCCGCTCTATGGCTTTTTCATACAAACCTCACTGTTTGCCTTTTTTCCATGAGACTCAAGACAGACAAAATTAAACAGAAAATTACAAAATAGAGAACATTGAAGGAGAAGAACTTCTATTAGCTTAGGTAGCTTTGTGAAAACTGTGCCTTGCACTCTCACTCCTTGCTCCTTGCTTCGAGTCTTGGCTGTTCTCCCTTATATATAGGGAAAAGCCTCCACGGTTGAAATCAAATAAACCAAGCTAAACTTCTTCTTCTTCATGTAATCCGGTTTGGCCAGAGAGAGAGGAGAGATAACCGAATGCTTAAACCAACATGAAATTACCTCTGTGTCTTTCTTTTGCACCAAACTCCACCAATCCGAGCCCTCCATCTTGTCTTGCACACCAAGAATGATCCTTAGCCCTTGATGAGTTTTCTGATTCATGACAGCTCTTTCTGCTCCACTTTTTCTTCCTCCTTCACGTAGCCTCCCTAGCTACCTTCTGTGATGAGTGAACCCAAAAGCAGAGACAAGCCATTCCTCAAGATCTTCTTCCTCTGACCGAAATCTTATTCTTCCATTTTTGGTATGGAAAAGCTGAGATCTCTTCACCAAATCTTACCATTTGTGATGAAAATCTCAGCCACAACATACTTTTTATTTTCTTTTTCTTTCCATCATTACAATGGTCTTTAGCTTGCTTCTAGCTTCTTCTTGATAGCTTGCAAAAGCTTCCATGGTTGCTGTGATAGAAGTGACCGAAAGTAAGAAGCAAGTAGAGAGAGAAGAGAGATAAATTTGAAAAGCATTGAATTAGGAAAGAGAATGAAATTAAATGAATTTGTTTCTTCCTTTGCTGAGTAGCGTGTAGCATTAAAGGCAGCAATCAAATCAAATGCCTTTTCTCTCTCATTGTTCCCATGCAATTAATGATAATTGAATGAATTTGGAATCCATCACATGAGATAAAGAGATCCGTTGGAAGCATTCCTTGCTTTCTCTTCTTTTAATTTTCAAACCAACCCTAATGGTCTTGGGGCAAGTCATTTTGGGCTAGATCAATTTGATTCAGGCCCAATTATCCACAAATTGCTTCAGCCATAACACTTCAGCATTTTGAACAAGGTTGAATGTTTACATTTATATTGGGCTTGGAATTTTTCTTTTCTTTTCAGCCCAAGTAACATAACCATAATTTCAGCCACCATAATCACAACAATTTAATACCAAGGCTGAATATATTTTTGACACAATTGGGCTTGTTATAATTTTCTTTTCTTTTCGGCCCAATTACAAAAACCTGCATAGCAAAATTATTTTAATTAACATATTTGAATTGGAATCAAATTAATAATTTTGCAATTAATTATATTAATAATGTTTAGTCATCACTAATATTAACTTAGAGTTTTCCAAACTCATCAAAAGGGAAGCAAGTGGAAAAGAAATAAAAAGCAGAAAAAGCCAATAGCTCTTAAAACCAAAAGGCAAGAGCGAAAATCCAATAACCCTTTAAACCAAAAGGCAAGGGAAAAAGGATCCAAAGCTTTGAGCATCAATGATTATGAGGGCCTAAAAGAAATATCTTAGCTTAAATAGTTCAATTGAGGTGGTTCCCTAACTATATGCTTGTGGTGTGAAGGTGTCAAGTTAAAAACTTGAGACTGAGCAGTTAAAGTCGTGGTGCAAAGCAAAAGGTATGCTCAAGAACCCTGGACACCACTGACTGGGGACTCTAGCAAAGCTGAGTCACAATCCTAAGGGGTTCACCCAGTTAAGTGTCTATGGCATTTATGTATCCGGTGGTAATACTGGAAAACAAAGGGCTTAGGGTCACGGCCAAGACTCTAAAAATAGTGTTCAAGAATAAAAAAGAACTTAAATAGGAGAATCAATGATATCATCTGGATTCTGATTTCCTTAAGATGCCAACCATTCTGAGCTTCAATGGATAGTGAGATGCCAAAATTATTCAGAAGTAAAATGCTACTAGTCCCACTCATCTAATTGAAACTGAGCTTCATTGAGAACTCTGAGATTTATTATATCCTTTTGTTCTTTTTATCCTATTTTATTTTGTTTCAGTTTAAGTTTGATATTCTGATGAGCGAATATTTTATACGCTTTTTGGCATTATTTTCATATAGTTTTTATTATGTTTTATTTAAGTTTTATTATATTTTCATAGATTTTAGTGAAAAAGTTATATTTTTGGATTCTACTTTGATTTTGTATATTTTTTGGTGATTTCAGGTATTTTCTAGCTAAAATTGAGGAGCTTGAGCAGAAGTCTGATTCAGAAGCAGAGAAAGGACTGCAAATGCTGTCAGGATCTGACCTCCGTGCACTCGTAGGAGCTTTTCTAGAGCTACAAAGGTTCAAATGGGGCAATCTTAATGGCTATAGAAAGAAAACATTCAGAGCTTTCCAGAAATATATAATAGTCTATACTTTGTTACGGAAATGAAGGCCCAAAACTAGCGTTCAACGCCAGCCACCAGCCCTAGTCATGGCGTCCAGCGCCCACAAGGGAGCAACTGGAGTTCAACGCCCAAAAGGGGGTCCTAGCCAGTGTTCAACGCCCCTAAGAGACATTAGCACGTGGGAGACACTTAAGCTCAGCCCAAACACTTACCAAGTGGGCCCCAGATGTGTATTTTTGCACTATCAACTTAGTTTATCTTATTTCTGTAATCCTTAGTTAGTAGCTTAGTATATATAGGAGAAGATCAACCATGTTTAGGATCTTTTTCCTCCCCCATTATTTTCGAAGACTATTATGTACAGTATGAGTCGCTAACCTCCTAAGGTTAAGGTTAGGAGCTCTACTGATTTTCGTAGATTAATAAAAGTACTACTTTCTATTCAATTCGTGTGTGACTCTATTCTAAGATGTATCTTCATTTTTCAACCATATGAATGAGATGATCCGTAAAACTCATCTTCATTCTACATGGGTTCAGTGTAAGTCTGTAACAGGAGATCACTAAATCACCAGCTTGATTATACATCTCTTAGACCGCTAATCCACGACTTCATTGGGGACTTCTCGAGACACCAGTTCAGCTGAGGTATACGGAGATTAGGGTCTTTGTGCTAGAGGCTAGAACCAAAGGTGCAACAATCTCCGATCCAGAAGATTCGACCTTGTCTGTGGCATTTTGAGTAGGATCATCAAGGGGATGAATTGTAGGAGCTTCACCCTCATTTAGGTTGGGTGCACAATAAACCTGGCATTCGGCTTGAGGGAGGAAGATTGGCAGCCATTAAACCGGCGTTGATCACTTAAAGCATGCCATGGAAGGAATCACTCACAGTTGAAGAAAGATAGTAGAAAAGGTTGATCCAGAAGAATGAAACATCTTTGAAGCCTCAACCGTTCTCTTATCACTATTTTCACTTAAATTAAGTAATTTCATCCATATTCCTGTTTTATGCGTTTATCTCAAAAAACTATCTTCTCTAATTGCTTGACTAAGATCTACCAGGTTTCCATAGCTTGGTTCAAAACAAAAATCTCTATGGGATCGACCCTGACTCACCTCAGGTATTACTTGGACGACCCAGTGCACTTGCTGGTTCAGTTGTGCGGAATTAATTTCCGTGCACTGGTGCGGTATTTTACGACCCACACTACTAACCGGCAAGTGCACCGGGTCGTACCAAGTAATACCTTACGTGAGTAAGGGTCGATCCCACAAGAATTGATGGATCAAGCAACAATAGCATTTGATAGGATTAGTTAGGGAAGCAGAAAAGAGTTTTGAGATATTCAAAAGGTTTAAATTCGAACTCAGAATATAAAAAGGATAGACAAATAAATAAGTTGAGAATAAAATATTGAGAAAACAGTTAAAGTTTCAGAGTTATCTATTTTTCCGGATTAACTTTTCTTACTAACTAATTTAATCATGCAAGATTTAATTCATGGCAAACTATATGTGACTAGACCCTAATTCCTTAGACCTTCCTAGTCTTCTCTAAAATTCATTAACTGCCAATTCCTTGGTCAATTAATTCCAATTAGAGGGTGATGATCAATTTCTAGTTTATATGCCAAAAGAATCCTAATTATCCAAAAATAAGGGGATTATATGTCACGTATCCCGTTAAATACAAACAATTAGAAATTTAGTATAATATACTTCCCTTCCACCCATATTCATAAAATAAAGAACGAAAACAATTATTAAAATATAAATCAAGACATGAATTAAATTAAAAAGATCAAACGAATCAATCCATGAAAATAGACAGAGCTTCTAACCTTAACAATGGAGGATTAGTTGCTCATGGTTCAGAGAAGAAAAATAAGGGTTCTGGTAAAAATGTACTGAATTCCCTAATAGAATCCCCTCTAATGGAATCTACCTAATAGAAGATAAGTCTCTCCTTTTTATAACTAATCCTAATTAAATTAAAATCTAATATTTAAAATTAAGATAATATATTTTTCTATTTTAAAATCAAATTTGAATTTAAATCAGAATCAACTAACTACTCCGCGTCTTGTAACGTGGGGACCATTTGGCTTCACTGGATTCGCGCCTAACTTGGGTGCTAAAATGGGGCCCAGAAATCACCCCCAGCAGTTTCTGTTTTTTCTGCACGTGACGCATGTCACGCATATGCGTCAGTCATGCGTAAGCGTCGATGGTCTTTTTCGCAAGTCACACGGACGCGTCGATCACGCGCACGCGTCGCTGAGCAAATATTCAAATCACGCATCCACGTCAGTCACGTGCACGCGTCGCCGTGGAAAGCTCCAAATCACGCGTACGCGTCAGTCACGCGTACGCGTCGCTCATCGCTGCCATCTCTTTTGATTCTTGAGCTGAAGAAACTCCATCAAATTCAGTCGAATGCTACCTAAAATAAACAAAATTGCAAAAGACTCAAAATAGAATCTATATTGGCTAAAAGATAATTAATTCTTTATTAAACTCAACAAATTAGATGTAAATTCACTAGGAAAAGATAGAAAAGATGCTCATGCATCATGCACCATCTACCATGATATAATTGAAGAGGCTTGATCTTATATCTAGTGAATTTTTTCATTTGAATTTTAAATTGAATGAAGGCTTGCAAAACTTGGGACTTTATATGTAGAAGAAATATAGAGGTGTATCTAGTGAATGCATCAACAAAAGACACATAGTACCTAAAACCATGGTAAGAAAGAGCTTGAGCAAGACCCTATACATCACTATAAATTATTTCTAATGGTGCATTAAATCTAAAAGAATCAGGAACAAAAGGTAGAGCATGTATTTTGGCCATGCAACAATATTCGCACAACTTATTATTCATTGAAGAGTTAGAAACTGGTATCTTACACTTAGATAAAACATATTTTATAATATTCAGAGAAGGGTGCCCAAGTCTCTCATGCCATAGAGATAAAAAAGATAATTTGGCACTAAAAATTTTAGGACTTAAAGAAGAATAAGCATTATTATTATATAAAAATTTACGTGTAATAGAGAAAGCTTGATGCATATTCCTAGCAGATTTAGCTTTAGGACAGGAATTAAAATCTTGAGAATGAGGATCATGTGATGATGATGAAGCAGTTGCAACCCTATAAGATTCATAAACTCCATTCTTAGGTGCTCCTTGGAGTAGAAGATGCCGAGTTACCTGAGATATCACAAAACAACAATGAGCGTAAAATTCAAAATAACACTTGTTATCCTCAGCAAATTTTTAAACACTTATGAGATTTTCAGTATGTCAGGTGCACGAATTAAATTTCTTAAGACAAATTTGTGATTACATAAGTAGAACCAGTATTAGCAATAAAAGTACCTGTCTCATTACCTAGAAGAACTTGATCAGAACTTGTAAATTCAGAACCAATCAACAAATTATTTTAATATGGAGTAATGTGATGAGATGCCCCATTGGGAACCAAGAGCTTTTAGAAATATTAGAGGTTTGAGTCAAATAAGCTCTAGGATTATGGTAATTAAGTAGAAGGTGAAAGGAGCTGGTAAAGATTGTTGATTGGAGTATGAACTATCATCATGAGGCTGAGCTTGATGTTGTTGATTAAATTTGTGAAAACATGTAAGTGCTGTGTGGCCTTACCTACCACAAACTTGACATTGAATTTTTGTTGATTATAAAAAATTTTGAAATCTTTTTGCTCTTCCATAACCATGACTAGTGCCTCTGCCTCTTCTACCAAATGCACCTCTTCCAGACCCTCTTTGAAAAGAATTTGAAATCTGAGTGAAGTTGGATTGGATTAAAGCATGTTCAGATTTTCTAAACCTCTCAATCATTGCTTCAAGTCCAAGGAGAAAAGACTCAACTTTAAGAAATTCAGTTGAATTAGATTTTCTCATTACCATAGTTCTAAAAACCGAATTGGACCAGCCAGTTCGATTGATCCAATGAACCGCTTGGTAAAAAACCGATTAACCGCCTGAATCGGTCCAATTTTTTACGAGTGCCGGTTTGGTGATAACCCTCCAAAAAGGCGCGGTTTTGAGTTTTAAAGGAAAAAATATAAGCCTAATGGGCAATGGCCAATACCCATGAAGCCATCTCAGTATCCCACCATTCTCTTTCTCTTTTCTCTCTGAATTTTGAACTCTTTGAAAAAGAGAAGATTGAAGAACTCTAATCCCAATCCAACTCCTCTCTTTTTCTGTTCTCTCTGAATTCTAAACTTACTTTGAAGAAGAGAAGATTGAAGAACCATAATCCCCAAACCTTTGCCTGCAACCACCAATCCACCCCTTTTCAAAGTCATCACTGAACTCTTCTCCTTTAGCACAAACCGTGGGTGCCACATAAAGTATGGAAGCTCTGTTCGGTGGTCCAACCCTCTTTTCATTGTTCCACCTCTCGCCGCTGCCGTCGCAGGAAGGTGTCCTCTTGTCTCCTCTCCTCTCATCGTTCCTCGTCTCTTCGATCTCTCTCTGTGTCTTTCTCTGAACTCAACGTCCCTCTTCGAGCTCTCTTTCTCGGTCTCTGTCCAAGCTCACTTTGGTTCCTCCTTGCCAGATGTTCCTATTCCTCCATCGTTATCAGTTCCCTTCCCTTACCCTGAGTTGTTGTTGGTTATATGGTACAGTACTTTACTACATTGTTTATATTTGGAAGTTTTTTTATTCTGAGTTGTTTATGCTATGTTTCTAATTTTGAGTTGTTTATGCTAATTTTTTCTAAGTTTGGATTGTTGACTCTGGTTGCTATTTTTTTTATTCTGAATTGTTGATGGTGCTATGGTGCATGCTTCATTGCATTATGTTGGACTGCTGAAATTCTGATTTTGAGATGTTTCTGGTTTGATTCTAATTGTTTCATTGCATTGTGTTTATGCTGGAGTTTTTTTGTCTATGCTTTTTTTTTGTATATTTAGTTGTTGATTATCTGTGAATTTTTAATCATAAATGATAAAAAATTGTAAAATTTTAAAATTTATCAGCTTAAAATTTATTAAATTTAAATACTTAAAATTATATATTAAATTTTTAATAATTTTATCATATATTTAGTTAAACTGGATGAACTCTGGTTAAACCTCTAAAGTATTGAACCAATCACTCTATTGATTTTTTGACCAGTTTGGTTCTCACAACCTTGCTCACTACAGATGAGAGAAGCAAAGAATATTCTTCATTTAAGCCTTGAGATATGGCTTCAATGTGATCATCAGTGGAGAGATTATAACCAATAGCAATCTACAAAGTTTTGGATCTTTTTCAGGTATTCTGATGCAGATAATCCCTCTTTCTTGATGTTCTTGAGCTGAGCTTTAAGTTGTTGAATCTGAATCTTTGATATCTTTGCAAAATAATCATGGATCTTTTTCCAAACTTGATAGGCAAATTCACAGTCTAACATCTTATTTTTTAAAGGGGTCTCCATAGATGTTAAGAGCCAAGTCATTAAATAATGATATTTTACTTTTCATTGTTGATATGTTTCAGATTCTGTGTCTGCAAGTCTCTCTGCTTCTGTGTTGTATCTTGGTAGAATTTTCTCTTGCTAAAGAAGACATTGAAGATGATTTGCACCAATTACAAAAGGGCAAGCTGTCTCCATGTCTTGAAGGTATTATTATCGAGTTTATAAACCAATGGGGATAAAAGGAAAGTTTTGTTTGAAGAAGAGGTGGTGGTGGGAAGCTCAACAATTTCTACTATGGATCTTGTTTAGCTCTTGATACCATGAATAAAACTATGTAGAGTAATGAATGAGAACTAAGTAATACAATAACAAATAACAACAACAAGGCCTTGTCCCACAAGGTGGGGTCGGCTACATAGATCAAACGACGCCATTGAGCTATATCATGTATCATGCCTACAGAGAGACCATTTACATATAAATCTCATTTGACCACCTCATGGATGATCTTCCTAAGTCTTCATCTGCCTTTCACCTCTTGGCCATCTTCCATCTCATCCACCCTCCTGATTGGGTGCTCTGTCGGTCTTCTTCTTACATGTCCGAACCACCTGAGATGCGATTCTACCATCTTTTCTACAATAGGTACTACTCTAACTCTCTCTCTTATATCCTTGTTCCTTATTCTATCCAATCGCGTAGGACCACTCATCCATCTCAACATCTTCATCTTATGTTCGTGCTCCCCTTTGGCCACCCAACACTCTGTATCATAAAGCACAATCGGTCTGATAGCAGTGCGATAGAATTTACCTTTATGTTTTAAAGGTACTTTTTACCACGTATAAAACCAGACGCACTCCGCCATTTTGACCAACCTACGTGGATCCTATGATTTACATCTTGTTCAATCTCTCCATTATCCTATATGATGCATCCAATATACTTAAAACTTTTAACTTTTTGTAGGATGTTTTCTCCGATCTTCACTTCTGTATTCGGGTTTTCCCTTCGGCGGTCGAACTTAAATTCCATATATTCCGTCTTGCTACGGCTTATGCGCAGACCATACACTTCTAGAGCTTCTCTCCATAAATTCAACTTCTTATTTTAGGTCTTCCCTTGACACTCCTATAAGGACAATATCATCGTAAAAAGCATGCACAATGGCACAGGCTCTTAGACATGCTCTATGAGTACTTCGAAGACTAATGTGAAAAGGTATAGATTTAAGGATGATCTCTGGTGTAATCTTATAGCTACAGAAAATTCCTCTGTCACACCACATTGAGTCTTCACACTAGTTGTAGGCCTATCATACATGTCTTTAATTACACGAATATATACTATCCTTACTCTCTTCCTTTCCAAAACCTTTCATAAGACCTCCCTTGGCATCCTATCATACGTTCTTTTCAAATCAATAAACACCATATGTAGATCCCTTCTATTATTACGATACCTCTCCATCATCCTTCTTAACAAGTATGTAGCTTCAGTGGTGGATCTGCCTGGCATAAAACTAAATTAATTTTCTATTACTTGTGTCTTTTGTCTCAGCCTCCACCCTTTTCCATAACTTTATGGTATGACTCATGAGTTTGATTCCGCTATAGTTTTTGTAATATTCCCTTATTCTTGTAGATATATACTAAAGTGCTCTTTCTTCACTCATCTCGCATCTTCTTTGACATTAAAATGAATGAGAATTGAATAATGAAGAAGAGAAATCGTGAATGTAAATTGTAATATGTATTTCTTTGAATGAGAAAATCTGGTTTCTACAAGTAATTGTCTAACTATATAAAGCATGGATTTAACTAATTTGATTTTCTTACTAACACAGACCTAACTAACTTTCTATATATTGGTACTTCTTGAATCTTAAATATTAAGTAATATCAGTAATTAATTCTTGTTTTCCTTCTCACAGACATATCAGAATCATTTTTCCTAAGTTTTAGTGATGAACTATAGGTGTAGGCATAGATTTCGATTGTTTCATCCTAGCTTTACCCAATAAATTGTTAACATAGGGTTTGGGTTAAGAGCAACTTCTGGTCTTGAAGGAAATATGTTTCCAAACCCAAAAAATAATTGAACCTAGCCAACTCTTTTAGAAGAAATATTGCATTTAAATTTCTGATATCAATATATCAATTTCAGTAGAACTTGATACTATAACTATTATGTGATCAATATATATATATATATAACAGTAGTAAAATATGTTCTTTATGACCAAAGCGGCATTAGAAATTGTGTTATAAAATTCTAATTTTCTTAAAGTTACTATGAAGGTTTCGTACTAAGTCCTTGGAGCTTGCTCGAGGCAATAGATAGTTTCTATAATGAACGGACACTTACACGGACACGGAACACGATATAATACGGGACATATCGATACACAAATTTTAAAATCTTATAAAATAGAGAAACATGCATACATATAAAATATAAAATATTTTTTAGATAAATGATAGTGATATTTTGATATTTTATTGATATTAAAATATAAACTAATTTTTAAATTATTTTTAATATCTTATTTTAATTATATAAAGTATTTAAAATATTTTTATTTTAATAAATAATAATATATACTATTCTAGATTTACTTTAAGAGTATATATTAAGAATAAGATTGGACACGTTGACACGTGATGGTATTTAGGAGTGTCCAAAGGTGTCCGGAGAAGAATTTTTTTATTTTTTATTAAGACACGGTTGGACACAGTAGACATACGTATTAAATGAGTATCGATAAGTATCGTGTCTAAAATGTATTTGTCATGAAAACACAGCAACTCAGTGAAATATCTATGGTTCCTAGGATAGTTTTATTTAGTTTGGACACCTTATATGGCAGTTGCTTATTACAACCATCCGATGATTGCATATATACTTATTCTGTTAATGCACTATTAATAAGAAACACATTATCAAAATCAAACTACTTAATAGGCCAATTTCGTGTTAAAGCAACAGTGATGATGATTCTAATTGTAGTGGGACACATAATAGGTGTGAGAATAAAAGAAAAGCAGAGAGAAAACAAAGGGAGGCAGACAAAGGATGGAAGAAAGAAATTAGTGGATAGTTAAGGAGCTTTTATAGAAAACTATTTTATAAGGAGCTTTTATAGAAAACTATTTTATAGTATACTCTCTTGTTATTTATAGAAGTTAGGAAACTATATAAATGAGTGAAATCAAAATGTATTTAATTCAATTTAAAAATCAAAGAAATTCACATCCATAGTAATTATTCATTTTTTTCTTTTTTCTCTTTAATAATTATATAGCGAGTGTATTATTGTGAGTAATGTTCAATTTCATATTACTTTCTATCTATTAGAAGTCAAAATTTCGCTGCAAACTCAACAATTGGTATCAAGAGCCAATATTATATTATTCATTATTTGAGTGGTAAAATTCAATTTTGAATATAATGGCTTCTACTAGTAGTAATGTCAAAGTAGACAAATATGAAATCGAGAAGTTCAATGAGAAAAATGATTTTTCCTATTAGAGGATACAGATGAAAAATTTGCTTATATCACAAAAATTACACAAGGCACTAGCGGAAAATGAGAAAAAGCCTGAAGGAATGAAAGATGAAGATTGGGAAGAATTAGATCTTGAGGTACGGGCTACAATAATCTTATTCCTTGAGAAGGATGTTGCTTTCTTGGTGAACAAAGAAACAACTGCAGCAGGCATCTGGACAAAGTTAGAGAGTAACTTCATGACGAAGACTCTAACTAACGGGATCTACTTAAAATCCAAATTGTATACATGCAAGATGGAGGAAGGCACCTAAATCCGAGAATGTATCAATAAGTTTGATAGAATCATATCAAACTTAAAGGATATAGATGTGAAGGTTGATGATGAAGACCAGACACTCATATTGTTACTTTCATTACCGAAGTCCTATGAAAATCTAGTGCAGACATTGATGCTGGTGGGTGACACTCTGACCATGGATGAGACGAGGGCATCACTTTTAGTGGATGATCTACGCAAGGTTGCTACAAGTGTAATGTCATCTTTAAATGGAAGAGAGTATAATGATCAAGCACATGGATTGTTCGCGGCTAGAGGAAGGACTAATGAAAGAGGAAAATGTAATAAGCATAAAAAGTCTAGGCCAAAATCTAGACCTCATGTGGAGAGAACATGCTTTAAATATGGTGAGACTGGACATTTCAAAGTGAATTGTCCAAATAAGAAGATAACTTTCAAGAAACAGAACAACGACAACCCAAAAGAAAAGCAAGAAGTAAGCTACATCTCAAATAATAAAGAGTATTGTTACTCTGTAACAGAACAATCTTATGAAATCTCTGGTAAGTGGATTCTTGATTCAGGAGCCTCTCACCATATGTGTCCAAATAGGAAGTGGTTTACTACCTATGAAAGCATAAATGGTGGCACATTTTTAATGGGCAATGATCATGCTTGTAAAACTGTGGGGTTGGGTACTATAAGAATCAAGATGCATGATGGAGGAGTAAGAACCTTAAAGGATGTGAGGCGTATTCTAGACTTGCGGAAAATCTTATCTCCATAGGTTTGTTGGAGAAAAACGGCTGCAAAATAGTTGCGAAAAATGGGGTACTAAAATTTTTTCGTGGTTCTTTGGTAGTGATGAAGGGAGTTCGTCACGGTAATCTTTATTCTCTTTTGGGGACAACAGTCACAGGTAAGTTAGCAGTTGGAATAAGTGGAAGTAGAGATCAAACGAATTGCATAATAATATGGCACATGCAGCTTGCACATATGTCAGAGAAAGGTCTATCATTCCTTTGTGGACAAGGTTTGCTGAAGAATATGAAGAAACCATAAATGGAATTTTGTGAGCATTGTGTATGGAAAGACACATAAGGTGAAGTTTTCTACAAACAAGCATAAAAGCAGAGGGTTGTTAGATTACGTGCATACTGATGTTTGGGGCCCGGCTAAAGTTACTTCCAAGGGTGGTTCCAGGTATTTTGTTACTTTTGTTGATGATTATTCTAGGTATGTTTGGATTTACTTCCTCAAACATAAGAATGAGGTATTCGATACTTTTAAGCAGTGGAGAGCAATGGTTGAAAACCGAACAGGTAGGAAGCTAAAAACTCTACGATCTGATAATGGCACAGAGTACACAGATGGGACTTTCAAGAAGTTCTGTGACCGAGAAGGCATTGCAAGACACTGGACAGTTAGAGAAATACCACAACAAAATGGAGTCGCCGAACGACTGAATCGTACGCTACTTGAGAAGGCAAGGTGTATGCGCTCTAATTCTGGGTTAGGCAGAGAATGGTGGACAGAATCGGTTGCTACAGCTTGCTACATAGTGAATCGATCCCGACATTCTTCTCTAGATGGAGACACACCTTATAAGGTGTGGTCAGGGGAACATGCAGATTACGAGAAACTCAGAGTCTTTGGATGCACAGCTTATTATCATGTCAAAGATAATAAGCTTGATGATAGAGCTAAGAAGGCAATCTTTTTGGGGTATCCAAGAAGGGTTCAAGGCTATCTCCTTTGGAGTGTAAATGATTCTAAGTATGTAATTAGCAGGGATGTTACCTTTGATGAACGATCTATGGTAGCTTTGTCTAAAGATATGGTGCTAGATGATGGTGATGCTGGAAAAACTTCAAATACTCAAGTGGTGGAGATAGAGTCTAAATACCAACAAATAGACTCTAGTAATGTTTAGGTGGAGCATCCTAATGCTACTCGAGATGACGCAGAGGATGAACTTGATCATGAGAAAATTTAGCGAGAAAATGTACATGCATTACAACAGCAGTAGCAGGATTCTTTGGCATCTACTAGGCCAAAGAGAAATTATAAATTTGTTCAGAAGTTTGGGTCAGACAAGTCTTCGAGACATTATGGGCAGGTAAACTTGGTGGATTATGCACTCTCAGTGGAGAATGATGAGCTGGTCACCTTCAAACATGCTATCAAAGACATAGATAGAGAGAGTTGGTTGGTCGCTATGGAGGAAGAGATGCAATATCTTCATAAGAACAAGACATGGGATGTGGTCCCATTGCTCGTGGGAAAGACTACAATTGGTTGTAAGTGGGTGTAAGATCCTACTAAGTCAAATGGTACAAGATTCAAAGCTAGGTTAGTAGCAAAGGGGTTTGCACAGAAAGAAGATGTTGATTACAATGAGATATTTTCTCCTATGGTAAAACACACTTCCATACAGGTGCTTTTAAGTCTTGTCACTCATGGTGATCTTGAGTTGGAACAACTAGACGTGAAGACTACATTCTTGCACGGTGACTTAGAGGAAGAAATCTATATGTATCAACTTGACGGTAAAGAAAGTCAGGTATGTTGCTTGAGGAAGTCGCTATATGGATTGAAATAATCTCCTCGGAAATGGTATAAGCGATTTGACTCCTTTATATTAAAACAAGGTTTTTCCAGAAGTAATTATGAATGTTGTGTATACATTCGTAAGCTTCCTAGAGGTGATTATATCTATCTTCTATTGTATGTGGATGACATGCTTATTGGCTCTAAGAGCAAGATAGAAATAGATATGTTAAAGGTTTAACTTGGTAAAGAATTTGAAACAAAAGACTTGGGTGTTGTACGAAAAATATTAGGCATGGAAATTAAAAGAGAGAGATCAAGCTAAAAATTGTTCTTGAGCCAAAGAGGATACATTGAGTGCGTCATTGAAAGGTTTGAAATGAAAAATACTAAATTGGTGGTAACGCCGTTGGCTCCACATTTTAGGCTCTCTGGTAAACAATCTCCTACAATAGTAGAGGATAAGGCTTACATGAAAAATGTACCTTATGCTAGTGCAGTCGGTAGCCTAATGTATGCTATGGTGTGTACACGCCCAGATATTTCACAAGCAGTCAGTGTTGTTAGCAGGTTCATGGCAAACCCAGGTAAGGCACACTGGGAAGCAATCAAGTGGATATTAAGATACTTGAAGGGTACCATTGACACAGGTTTACGCTTTAGTGAAAAATCATGTCAAATCAGCGGCTTTGTTGATTCTGATTATGCTGGTGATCTAGATAAAAGACATTCTACGACTGGTTATGTATATAAAATACAAAGTGCTCCAGTTAGTTGGCGATCGATGTTACAAGCTACAGCGGCACTATCTACTACAGAGGCTGAGTACATGGCAGTAGCAGAACGGGTGAAAGAAGCATTGTGGCTAAGGGGTCTTCTAGATGATTTGGAGTTGAAGCAAGATTGTGTAAATCTGAGTTGTGATAGTCAAAGTGCAATTCATTTGGCTAAAAATCAGGTTCATCATGCTCGTACCAAGCATATTGATGTAAGATATCACTTCGTGCGTGATGTTATAGAGAAAGGTAATATTTCTCTTATAAAAGTACACACAGATGAAAACTCTGCTGATATATTGACTAAAGTAGTGTCAGGAAACAAGTTCCAACACTGTTTAAAATTGCTCAATATTACTTTATGTTAGTCATTACATGGAGAAATAGAGGAACTATGTAACACCCTAACTACCAAAGCTCACGCTTTCGGCTGCGCCACTCTGATAGCTCGGACATTACGACGACACTTATACTATTTAATACTAAAATATGAGCCTGTTTAAAACTTTTTACCACAATATCGTTCCCAAGATACTCCATTCGATAACGTACATCCATAGATATCATACAACTTATAATAAACTCGTAAAGAGTACATCCATGTATATACTTACATACATATATATATATATATATATATATATATATATATATATATATATATATATATATATATGAATAATACTACAAACATTAACCAATACAATCCCTATCCCTCTTACAAAATATATCAAGATAAAGGCGAGGGTACAAAAATAATAATCTAAAGCAATACAAAGCATCTCAATAACAAATAATTAAACTCTTCATAACTTCTGCGCCCAAATCCTGAAAGGGGAAAAATGTAGGGGGTGAGAACATCATCCTCGAAAGGGTTCTCAGTAGAGGGTTTTTGGGAATTACTGTAATAAGATACATGAAGATAAACCGTACCAGTGATTATTAACCATTTTATGCCTCTTTTCAAAAACAACAGTTTACAATAAAAGTAAAGTCAGAAATCTTTTCTGAAAGAGGAACCGTTCAATTCTCAAAACATCAAAGCATTTCAAAAAGGTTTATCTATACTGAACCAAAATAACCTTTCATATCTTATTCCAAACCAGAACCACAAAACCGAAATCAATCATCGGTCCATCTCATTCAACCACGGCCCTAGGCCCAAACAATCCAACCACAACCAATCCACCACAATCCAACATAGTTCCAGAAGCAAACACAAGTAGGAAGATGCAAACACAAACAAACAGTTATTGCAAGTAGAACAATTAGCAGTTAATCACATAGGCAAACCAAGTACAATATGCATACCCAAACAATGTCACATAGATGCATATGATGCATGCCTGTCCCTAGTGGCTGATGATATCATCTGTCGGTTATAGAGCCAACCCGACAAGTCCTGGTAGCTAACCATTGGACTGTCCCTCTGTCGCGCATCCCCAACTCGAGTTATACTCAACATAAACTTGATCATAAACATGATCCATATCCATCACCCTCACTGGTAAATATTTCGGGGGCGAGCTCATCCGGGACTTTCACAGTGCCCGGCCACACTTACGACATAGGGTTAACAGAGTATCAAGTCTCAACCTGGAGCACATGGTGGCTAGCCACTGCTACTACCCAGGGAAACCCGTATCTCAGGTAGTGGAAGTGCAACATTCACATTTATCAATGATTCAACATAAACATGCATTCAATCTCATCCATGGATCACCATCCATCTCAGCCATCCGGCTCACGGTTCATTCCAGAACCAGCCAATATTCATATCATACACAGCCATTCCGGCTCACGGTTCAATCCAGAACCAATCAATATGTATAAACATACACAGCCAATCCGGCTCTCAACAAAACAGCACTTCCACATTCAAAATCATCAAATTCATGAAATCGGCATTTAAGCCATAAATCATTTTCTCAATTCATTTTTCTTTGAAATCAATTTTCGACTCTTTTTAGCCTTGGCTTTTAGAAATCTCATTTCTCAAATCATCTCAGGCTCATAAGCCAAATTTACTCAAAGTGAGTTTCCTTTTTAAAACAGAGCCACTCTCGGCATTCTCTTTCCAAACTTCCAAACCATGGCAAGTTAAGGATTTATTTCAAAGCATTCAAAATCACCCATCCAACAATGGGATTTTATAACAAAAGTTTCTCGGCAGAGTCCCAAGTCTTTAGGGAAGGTCAACCTATATCAATTCCTTAAAATTCATTGAAACTCTTAAAATCATAGATTTCTTGGTTCAAGTAAATAAAACTAAATTTACTATAAAACCGGCCATACAAAATCACAAGTTCCAACCCGGTCCAAAAATCAACTCATTTGAAACGGAACCGGTTCATTTGAATCAAACCACTTTCAGGTTTCTTTTTAGAACCCATTTTTCTAACTCTTCCAAAATGCCTCAAACTTGATTAATCAATCAAAAGTCTAGATTCCTTTGAAATCACTAAAAACCCCTTTTTATATTAAAATCAATATTAGAGCATCATTCTTTCCTTCAGTGATTCAAACGGTAAAAATAGTTCAGTTCTAAATAAGCCGAACTCAACGTATAAGGTTCATTAAATAAATTAAGCTTGAAAACATAAATATCCTCTTAATAAATCAAATAATACAATTTCTCAAATCTAACCCTTTTTAAATAACTTTTCAAACAAGACTAGGATTTTGCAGAAATTTCGGCAGCACCTCCCCTAAAACTTGGACTTTTGCCACCCGGTTCAGGTCCCAACTAAACCATTTCTCATTCCTTTTCAACAGCTCAAAACCAGAAATCCATTTAAAGCAAGCTAAATCCAACAATCGCCTCAGTGGCGTATCTCAAGGAAATCATTTCAAAATCAACTCAATATCAACCGTTTTAACTCATTCCCAAAGCCTTAAAGAAGTAGCTCAGTAATAAATCATTTGTCCAAACCAAGTCAATTAAAGTAAACCAGGCTGAATTCAAAAGAGCATTCGACTTTTCAAATCATCAAAATAATTAACTCAAATCAAATCAATCCTCAACGGATTAAACTCAGATTCAAATCTTTAAAGAATCAACTTCAAACATTACATTTCACAAGCCGCACAACAATTCAGCCAAACCAACATCCATAATCATTCGAGTCAATCAAATAATACATAAGGCAAATACAATCACTAAATACACAATATCTCACATTAGTATCCATATGTAATAATTCCAATACATAAAACATAGTTTTTGGAAAGCGCCCCTACCTCAAAGCGCAAATCCATAACTCAAACGCGTCACAAAGTCCTTTCCGCCTTGACCCGAAATCCACAATCACAATTCCGGCAGCCAAAACCTCAGCTCCCAGTCACGTTCGCAATAACCATAGCAACACTAATCGTAACATACAATAATCAGGACTCTACCCCACGTTATCAAAACTCGTATTCATTAACCGAACACAACAGAATACTAACGCGAGATCCTTCGAAATATAATTCTTACCGAAACAACACAATGAGGCAACTGCGATTTCGAATCGGCCCGGCAACAGCTCCGACGGCGGCCAGAAGCTCCGACGGATCAACTGGAAGAATCGTACAGCATCAAAACCATCTCAAAAACTAAAAAGGTAGAAACCTCAAATGAAACCCTTACCGGCAACTTTTCCGGCAATGGCAGAAGCAGCCAGAGGCTCCGACGGTGGTTCCGGTGGTCTCAAAACTCCAGCAGCGGCGCTGCCAGACTCCGATGGTGTTTCAGGACAGCTTCGGTGGCAGAAAGATTTTCCGGCGACCATGGCGGCAGTTCCAACGGAGCAGAACTGGTGAGCCCTCCTCTTCCAGCGGCGGCGCTGCGGCAAGGAGCACAGCGGCAGCGTGTGAACCGGCGACGGCGGAAATGTGACGGCTCTCTCTCTCACGGCGCGTCTCCCTCTCGCGTGACTGGCGACGGCGCAGGCTAGAGATGACGGCACGGTGAACAGTGGCGGCGGCGGTGCCAAGCTTTCCTTCGGCGACGCCCTTCCCTCACTGCGCTCTCGGATCTCGCTCTCTCTTCTGTCAAGGGCGGCGGCGACGAAGGAACGGCGATGGCACCTCGGCGGCGTCTCCTCCTTCCCGACACGACTCTCTCTCTCTTCGTGAAACGGCGGCAGCTAGCAGGGACGGCGACGACGCGACGGCAGTGGTGAAGCCCAGCGCGCCGACGCAGTTTCCTCCCTCCTCTTCTCTTCCTCCTTCCACTGGTGGTGAAGCCTTCCCTCTCGGATCTCCCCTTTCCCGATCCCCCTTCCTTTCTTACTTTGTTTCTTTCTTTCTTTTGCGAGGAACGTGGTGTGTGTGTGTGTTAGCATAGGGGCTGCAGCTGCTGCTGAATTAGGAAAAAAGAAGGGTTTCGGCTGCAGCTGGGGAATGGGGAGCAACGGGTAACCGGGTAGGGTTTTAGGGTTAGGGTTTTATTTTCAAAAATTAGGGTTAAGGGCATTATGGTAATTTCACATAAAATTGGAAATAATATAATAATTAGAAATAAATTCTAATCCAACAATAACAATGTATAAAAATACTATTTGCTCATCAATTTTACACTTTATTTTCAATAAAATGCCCAAATTTAGAAATTAGAAATAATATAATTAATTTCTCTATTTTTCCAAAATAGCAATAATAATATTTAAAATATTATTTATCTAATCATATAAAATCCTTATTATTTCATAACTATCAAATTTATACTTTAAATATAGAAAATAATCCAATAATTATAAAATTGGATAATAATCATAACTTATCTCAAATCCAATAAATCAAAACTTGCCTTAATTATCTATAATAAAATAATCTCTGAAATTAAGGCTATAAATAACTGTAGGATTTGAGACTTGCTCATAATAAGACTTTTCAAAGATTCTGGGTCTTACAAACTACGATTGGTTTGATCCTGAACAAGGGTACGTAGGCAGTCATTGTAAAAATGATACAAACGGATATGAATATCATACTTTGATCGTCCAAAATTTGAGTAGATTTCAAATTGTGAACGAGGTGGAGAATTGTGAGAATAAAAGAAAGGCAGAGAGAAAACAAAGAAAGACAAACAAAGGATGGAAGAGAGAAAATGGTGGATAGTTAAGGAGTTTTTATAGGAAACTATTTTATAAGGAGTTTTTATAGAAAACTATTTTATAGTATGCTCTCTTATTATTTATAGAAGTTAGGAAACTATATAAATGAGTGAAATCAAAATGTATTTAATTCAATTTAAAAATCAAAGGAATTCACATCCATAGCAATTATTCATTTTCTTTTTTTTTTCTCTTTAATAATTATATAGCGAATGTATTATTGTAAATAATGTTCAATTTTATATTACTTTCTATCTATTAGAAGTCAAAAATTTCGCTACAAACTCAACAATAGGGCTATGAATTTTTTCATACTCAATGCCCTTAACTTGGTGGAATCTTTTAACAACGAGACGTGCTTTGCACGTTAGAATTCTGCCGTCGGGGCTCTTGTTAATGGCATAGAGCCAAAGACCCACTTATGTCCAACAATAGCAGCATATGATGGAAGATCAAGAAGGGATCAAGTGCCACATTTGGCAAATCCTTCTTGCTCATTGTCCGTGGCTTGTTTCCAATGAAGACTTTTTTTAGGAAGCTCATTGATTAAATTGTTTGAATAAGTAGTAGCCAACATGTTTCTAGGTTGCAAATGAGTTATAGTTCAAATGATATAGTCTTCTCATACTCAATTAAGAGGTCGTAGAATCGAGTCTTCTATCTGTGGTAAAAAAAAAACATGTTTCTAGGTTTTGAATAACCATATTTCATCCTAATTTTCATAGGATAAGTATTTGTAGGACACTTCACTACCTAACTTCCTCTTGGTAAAATAGTAATTTTTCTTCTATTTTGTCTAATTACGCTACTACTCTTAGCAATGGTTTTAATCTAAGGATTCTATCAAACTTACTATTCATGAAAGAAATTAAAATTTTTCATATAATCAATACGTTCTAATATAAATATTTTTTTAATTTTATAATAAATTTATAATTTAATAATTCTCATTCCCTTTAAGATACTTAGCTTGTTCGCAAAACTACTTTAATTACTAATCATTATATAGAGAATTATAGTGTACAGAGCAAAGTTTAAAGATGTGCTTATGTGGCAAAATTTAAACCATACACTCTAAAGCCACACTTTTCACTCAAAACCGTAACTCTTCACAAAGAAAAGCGTCACCTAATGGAAAAAAGTAAATTAGAAGATTTAAGAGAAGAAATAATTAAGTTATCAAAATTAATAGATCAAAAATTAATGATTTTAACTAATGTTAATTGTAATGACACCGAATTCTTAAAATCAATACAAAATGATTTTTTTCAAAATCTTTATTTTACTATAAGTTTTATTGAAGGACTTCAAAAACCTGAAAAAACTTATTTTTCACACGGAATTTCTAAAAAATGTTACCATGGAAATGATTCCCCACATCTTTATCATACCTTCAACCCACAATTAAATTCTATAATAGATATGCTTGAAGAAATATTAGTATCCATAAAATTTCAAAGGGATAAGGAAAAAGAGAATCCCAAAGAAGAAAAATTTCAAAATATAATCAACATAACAGATCTAAAAGTAAAACCACCATTGAAATTATGAATATTGAAGAAAAATTAGAAGAAGTTACAATGCTTTTTAAACAATTAAAAATGGCTCAAGAAAATAATATTATGGAACATGGTTTTCAAATAGAAGAAGAGTTAGTAAATTCTGAAAATATAGAAAATGAAGAACACATTCTAGATTATTCAAGTGATGAAGAACCAGCAATTCCAATACAAGTAAAAAATGAAGCTGGAACATCTAAGGATAATCAATCTCAATTTAAATGGGAAACAGGTTTTGATAATTATGCTTTCAAAAAAGGGTTTATAAATAAAGATTTAAAATATACAAAAATACCATCAAAATACGTTCCTAAAATCCAGGAAATGGAAGAGCAATGTTGGAACCTCCCAACACCAAACTTAGAGTTTGAATGTGGGGGTTTAACACCAAACTTAGAGTTTGGTTGTGGCCTCCCAACACCAAACTTAGAGTTTGACTGTGGGGGCTCTGTTTGACTCTGATTTGAGAGAAGCTCTTCATGCTTCCTCTCCATGATGATAGAGGGATATCCTTGAGCCTTAAACACATAGGATTTTTCATTCATTTGAATGATCAGTTTACCTCCATCAACATCAATCACAGCCTTTGCTGTGGCTAGGAAGGGTCTGCCAAGGATGATGGATTCATCCATGCATTTCCCAGTCTCTAGGACTATAAAATCAGCAGGGATGTAATGGTCTTCAATCTTCACCAAAACATCCTCTACAAGTCCATAAGCTTGTTTCTTTGAATTGTCTGCCATCTCTAGTGAGATTCTTGCTGCTTGCACCTCAAAGATCCCTAGCTTCTCTATTACAGAGAGAGGCATGAGGTTTACACTTGACCCTAAATCACACAAGGCCTTCTTGAAGGTCATGGTGCCTATGGTACAAGGTATTGAAAACTTCCCAGGATCTTGTCTCTTTTGAGGTAATTTCTGCCTAGACAAGTCATCTAGTTCTTTGGTGAGCAAAGGAGGTTCATTCTCCCAAGTCTCATTTCCAAATAACTTGTCATTTAGCTTCATGATTGCTCCAAGGTATGTAGCAACTTGCTCTTCAGTGACATACTCATCCTCTTCAGAGGAAGAATAATCATCAGAGCTCATGAATGGCAGAAGTAAATCCAATGGAATCTCTATGGTCTCATTTTGAGCCTCAGATTCCCATGATTCCTCATTAGGGAACTCATTGGAGGTCAGTGCACGCCCATTGAGGTCTTCCTCAGTGGCGTTCACTGCCTTTCCCTCCTCTCCAAATTCGGCCATGTTGATAGCCTTGCACTCTCCTTTTGGATTTTCTTCTGTATTGCTTGGAAGAGTACTTGGAGGGAGTTCAGTAACTTTCTTGCTCAGCTGTCCCACTTGTGCCTCCAAATTCCTAATGGAGGACCTTGTTTCAGTCATGAAACTTTGAGTGGTTTTGATTAGATCAGAGACCATGGTTGCTAAGTCAGAGGTGTTCTGCTTAGAATTCTCTGTCTGTTGCTGAGAAGATGATGGAAAAGGTTTGCCATTGCTAAACCTGTTTCTTCCACCATTATTGTTGAAACCTTGTTGAGGTCTCTCTTGATTCTTCCATGAGAAATTTGGGTGATTTCTCCATGAAGAATTATAGGTGTTTCCATAGGGTTCTCCTAGGTAATTCACCTCTTCCATTGAAGGGTTCTCAGGATCATAAGCTTCTTCTTCAGATGAAGCATCCTTAGTACTGCTTGGTGCATTTTGCATTCCAGACAGACTTTGAGAAATTAAATTGACTTGTTGAGTCAATATTTTATTCTGAGCCAATATGGCATTCAGAGTGTCAATCTCAAGAACTCCTTTCTTCTGATTAGTCCCATTGTTCACAGGATTCCTTTCAGAAGTGTACATGAATTGGTTATTTGCAACCATTTCAATTAGCTCTTGAGCTTCTGTAGGCGTCTTCTTCAGATGAAGAGATCCTCCAGCAGAGCTATCCAAAGACATCTTGGATAGTTCAGAGAGACCATCATAGAAAATACCTATGATGCTCCATTCAGAAAGCATGTCAGAAGGACATTTTCTGATCAATTGTTTGTATCTTTCCCAAGCTTCATAGAGGGATTCTCAATCCTTCTGTCTGAAGGTTTGGACTTTCACTCTAAGCTTACTCAATTTTTGAGGTGGAAAGAACTTTGCCAAGAAGGCATTGACTAGCTTTTCCCAAGAGTTCAGGCTTTCCTTAGGTTGTGAGTCCAACCATATCCTAGCTCTGTCTCTTACAGCAAAAGGGAATAGCATAAGTCTGTAGACCTCAGGGTCAACCCCATTAGTCTTGACAGTGTCACAGATTTGCAAGAATTCAGCTAAGAACTGATGAGGATCTTTCAATGGAAGTCCATGGAACTTGCAATTCTGTTGCATTAGAGAAACTAATTGAGGCTTAAGCTCAAAGTTGTTTGCTCCAATGGCAGGGATAGAGATGCTTCTCCCATAGAAGTTGGGAGTAGGTGCAGTAAAGTCACCCAGCACCTTCCTTGCATTGTTGGCATTGTTGTTGTTTTCGGCTGCCATGGGTTCTTCTTCTTTGAAGAATTCGGTTAGGTCCTCTACAGAGAGTTGTGCCTTAGTTTCTCTTAGCTTTCGCTTCAAGGTCCTTTCAGGTTCAGGGTCAGCTTCAACAAGAATGCCTTTGTCTTTGCTCCTGCTCATATGAAAGAGAAGAGAACAAGAAAATGTGGAATCCTCTATGTCACAGTATAGAGATTCCTTGAGGTGTCAGAGAAAAAGAAAAATATAAGGAAGAAGGAGAAGAATTCGAACTTAGTTAGATAGAGTTCGAATTGTGCATTGAGAAGGAGTGGTACTCCATAAATAGAAGGATGTGAGAAGAGGGGAAGAGAATTTTCGAAAATTAATTAAAAAGATTTTAAAAACATTTTGAAAAATTGATTGATAATTTTCGAAAACTCAAAGTGGAAAAGAAATCAAGTGATTTTTGAAAAAGATTTTGCATTTAGAAATAAAAAAGATATGATTGAAAACTATTTTGAAAAAGATGTGAGAAAAAAAAGGATATGATTAAAAAGTTATGCTTTTAAAAAGATATGATTGAAAAGATATGATTTGAAAACAATTTTTAAAAAAAATATTTGATTTTAAAGATAAATGACTTGCCTAACAAGAAAAGATATGATTCAAACATTAAACCTTTCTCAACAGAAAAGGCAACATACTTGAATTGTTCAATCAAATCATTAATTGTTAGGAAGTATCTTTGAAAAAGGAAAGAAATTGATTTTGAAAAGGTTTGATTGAAAAGATTTGATTTGAAAAAGATTTGATTTTGAAAAACCTTGAAAACTTGAAAAAAATTGATTTTGAAAACAAAATCTTCCCCCTTGTGCCATCCTGGCGTTAAACGCCCAGAATGGTGCACATTCTGGCGTTTAACGCCCAATGCACTACCTTTTTGGGCGTTAAACGCCCAACCAGGTACCCTGGCTGGCGTTTAAACGCCAGTCTGTCCTTCTTCACTGGGCATTTGAACGCCCAGCTTTTTCTGTGTAATTCCTCTGCTGCATGTTCTGAATCTTCAGTTCCCTGTACTATTGACTTGAAAATAGAACCAAGATCAAATAAACAATGCATGCAAGACACCAAACTTAAAATTAGACACTAGACTCAAACAAGAAACATAAAATATTTTTGGTTTTTATGCTTTTGAAAATTTTGTTGTGCTTTTTTCGAAAATTATATGAAAATGGAAAATAAAGGTTTCAGAATTCTCAATTTGGATTCCAGGAATCATTGCAATGCTAGTCTAAGACTCCGGTCCAGGAATTAGACATGGCTTCACAGCCAGCCAAGCTTTCAAAGAAAGCTTCGGTCCAAAACACTAGACATGGCCAATGGCCAGCCAAGCCTTAGCAGATCATTGCTCCAATAGCAAGATTGGTAGAAATCAACAAGCTATTGTGATGATTAGTTGAAACCTCGGTCCAATGAGATTAGACATGGCTTCTCAGCCAGCCAGATTTCACAGATCATCATGAAACTCTAGAATTCATTCTTAAGAACTCTGAAGAAAAATACCTAATCTAAGCAACAAGATGAACCGTCAGTTGTCCATACACAAAACAATCCCCGGCAACGGCGCCAAAAACTTGGTGCACGAAATTGTGATCATCAATGGCGCCATCAACATGGTACGCTCATTGCAATCTTAACTCTTTATCACAACTCCGCACAACTAACCAGCAAGTGCACTGGGTCGTCCAAGTAATAAACCTTACGCGAGTAAGGGTCGATCCCACGGAGATTGTTGGTATGAAGCAAGCTATGGTCACCTTGTAAATCTTAGTCAGGCAGACTCAAATGGGTATAGATGATGAATAAAACATAAAGAT
Organism: Arachis stenosperma; assembly: GCF_014773155.1. NCBI lineage: Eukaryota > Viridiplantae > Streptophyta > Magnoliopsida > Fabales > Fabaceae > Arachis > Arachis stenosperma. The sequence goes on from NC_080377.1 coordinate 15,686,669, forward strand.
AAAGATAGAGATACTTATGTATATCATTGGTGAGAGCTTTAGATAAGCGTATGAAGATGCCTTCCCTTCCGTCTCTCTGCTTTCCTACTGTCTTCATCCAATCCTTCTTACTCCTTTCCATGGCAAGCTTATGCAAGGGTTTCACCGTTGTCAGTGGCTACCTCCCATCCTCTCAGTGGAAATGTTCAACGCACCCTGTCACGGCATGGCTATCCAGCTGTCGGTTCTCGGTCAGGCCGGAATAGAACCCAGTGATTCTTTTGCGTCTGTCACTAACGCCCCGCCTGCTAGGAGTTTGAAGCACGTCACAGTTATTCAATCATTGAATCCTACTCAGAATACCACAGACAAGGTTAGACCTTCCAGATTCTCTTGAATGCCGCCATCAGTTCTTGCCTATACCACGAAGACTTTGATCTCACGGAATGGCTGGCTCGTTTGTCAGGCGAGCACTCGGTTGTCAGGCGATCAACCATGCATCGTGTCTCAGGAATCTAAGAGATAAACACTAGAGCCTTGGTTGCTCGTAGAACAAGAGTGGTTGTCAGTCACTTTGTTCATGAGTGAGAATGATGATGAGTGTCACGGATCATCACATTCATCAAGTTAAAGAACAAGTGATATCTTGGACAAAGAACAAGCGGAATTGAATAGAAGAACAATAGTAATTGCATTAATACTCGAGGTACAGCAGAGCTCCACACCTTAATCTATGGTGTGTAGAAACTCCACCGTTGAAAATACATAAGAACAAGGTCTAGGCATGGCCGAATGGCCAGCCTCCCAAAGTGAGTTCAATCATAAAAACATGATCAAAAGGCTCTCAAATACAATAGTAAAAGGTCCTATATATAGAGAACTAGTAGCCTAGGGTGTACAGAGATGAGTAAATGACATAAAAATCTACTTCCGGGCCCACTTGGTGTGTGCTTGGGCTGAGCAATGAAGCATTTTCGTGTAGAGACTCTTCTTGGAGTTAAACGCCAGCTTTTATGCCAGTTTGGGCGTTTAACTCCCATTTTGGTGCCAGTTCCGGCGTTTAACGCTGGGAATTCTGAAGGTGACTTTGAACGCCGGTTTGGGCCATCAAATCTTGGGCAAAGTATGAACTATCATATATTGCTGGAAAGCCCAGGATGTCTACTTTCCAACGCCGTTGAGAGCGCGCCAAATGGGCTTCTGTAGCTCCAGAAAATCCACTTCAAGTGCAGGGAGGTCAGAATCCAACAGCATCTGCAGTCCTTTTCAGTCTCTGAATCAGATTTTTGCTCAGGTCCCTCAATTTCAGCCAGAAAATACCTGAAATCAAAGAAAAACACACAAACTCATAGTAAAGTCCAGAAAAGTGAATTTTAACTAAAAACTAATAAAAATATACTAAAAACTCAACTAAAACTACTAAAAACATACTAAAAACAATGCCAAAAAGCGTACTAATTATCCGCTCATCACAACACCAAACTTAAATTGTTGCTTGTCCCCAAGCAACTGAAAATCAAATAAGATAAAAAGAAGAGAATATGCAATGAATTCCAAAAACATCTATGAAGATCAGTATTAATTAGATGAGCGGGGCTTTTAGCTTTTTGCCTCTGAATAGTTTTGGCATCTCACTTTATCCTTTGAAATTCAAAATGATTGGCTTCTTTAGGAACTCAGAATCCAGATAGTGTTATTGATTCTCCTAGTTAAGTATGATGATTCTTGAACACAGCTACTTATTGAGTCTTGGCCGTGGCCCAAAGCACTCTGTCTTCCAGTATTACCACCGGATACATACATGCCACAGACACATAATTGGGTGAACCTTTTCAGATTGTGACTTAGCTTTGCTAAAGTCCCCAATTAGAGGTGTCCAGGGTTCTTAAGCACACTCTTTTTGCCTTGGATCACAACTTTATTTCTTTCTTTTTCTCCCCTTTTTTTTCGTTTTTTTTCGCTTGCTTTCTTTCCTTTTTTTTTATACATTCACTGCTTTTTCTTGCTTCAAGAATCATTTTTATGATTTTTCAGATCCTCAGTAACATGTCTCCTTTTTCATCATTCTTTCAAGAGCCAACATTCATGAACCACAAATTCAAAAGACATATGCACTGTTCAAGCATACATTCAGAAAACAAAGTGTTGCCACCATCAAAATAATTAAACTGTTATAAATTCAAAATTCATGCAATTCTTCCCTTTTCAATTAAGAACATTGTTTATTTAAGAAAGGTGATGGATTCATAGGACATTCATAACTTTAAGGCATAGACACTAATGATCATAAGACACAAACATGGATAAACATAAAGCATAATTGTCGAAAAACAGAAAAATAAAGAACAAGGAGATTAAAGAATGGGTCCACCTTAGTGATGGCGGCTTGTTCTTCCTCTTGAAGATCTTATGGAGTGCTTGAGCTCCTCAATGTCTCTTCCTTGTCTTTGTTGCTCCTCTCTCATGATTCTTTGATCTTCTCTAATTTCATGGAGGATGATGGAGTGTTCTTCATGCTCCACCCTTAGTTGTCCCATGTTGGAACTCAATTCTCCTAGGGAGGTGTTGATTTGCTCCCAATAGTCTTGTGGAGGAAAGTGCATCCCTTGAGGCATCTCAGGGATCTCATGAGAGGGGTCTCTTGTTTGCTCCATCCTTTCTTAGTGATGCTTGTCCTCATCAATGGGGATGTCTCCCTCTATGTCAACTCCAACTGAATAACAGAGGTGACAAATGAGATGAGGAAAGGCTAACCTTGCCAAGGTGGAGGACTTGTCCGCCACCTTATAGAGTTTTTGGGCTATAACCTCATGAACTTCCACATCTTCTCTAATCATGATGCTATGGATCATGATGGCCCGGTCTAGAGTAACTTCGGACCGGTTGCTAGTGGGAATGATTGAGCGTTGGATAAACTCCAACCATCCTCTAGCCATGGGTTTGAGGTCATGCCTTCTCAATTGAACCGGCTTCCCTCTTGAATCTCTCTTCCATTGGGCGCCCTCTTCACAGATGTCAGTGAGGACTTGGTCCAAACTTTGATCAAAGTTGACCCTTCTAGTGTAAGGATGTTCATCTCCTTGCATCATGGGCAAGTTGAATGCTAACCTTACATTTTCCGGACTAAAATCCAAGTATTTCCCCCGAACCATAGTAAGCCAATTCTTTGGATCCGGGTTCACACTTTGATCATGGTTCTTGGTGATCCATGCATTGGCATAGAACTCTTGAACCATCAAGATTCCGACTTGTTGAATGAGGTTGGTAAGAACTTCCCAACCTTCTTCGGATCTCATGTCGGATCTCAGGGTATTCACTCTTTTGAGTGAAAAAAGGACCTCGGGGATCACCTTCTTCAAGGCCACAACCTCATAGAAGTGGTCTTGATGCACCCTTGAGATGAATCTCTCCATCTCCCATGACTCGGAGGTGGAAGCTTTTGCCTTCCCTTTCCTCTTTCTAGAGGTTTCTCCGGCCTTGGATGCCATAAATGGTTATGGAAAAACAAAAAGCAATGCTTTTACACACCAACTTAAAAGGTTTGCTCGTCCTCGAGCAAAAGAAGAAAGAAGAGAGTAGAAGAAGAAGAAATGAGGAAGAAGGGAATGTCTTTGTGTTCGGCCAAAGAGGGGGAGAAGTGGTGTTTATGTTGTGTGAAAATGAAGGAGTGAAAATGGGTTTATATAGGAGAGGGGGGCTTATGGTTCGGTTATGTGTGGGTGGGTTTGGGAGGGAAAGTGGTTTGAATTTGAAGGGTGAGGTAGGTGGGGTTTTATGAAGGATGGATGTGAGTGTTGAAGAGAAAGATGGAATTTGATAGGTGAAGGGTTTTTGGGGAAGAGGTGTTGAGTTGGTGAATGGGTGAAGAAGAGAGAGAGTGGTGGGGTTGGTGGGGATCCTGTGGGGTCCACAGATCCTGAGGTGTCAAGGAAAAGTCATCCCTGCACCAAATGGCATGCAAAATCACGTTTTGAGCCAATTTTGGCGTTAAACGCCGGGCTGGTGCCCATTTCTGGCGTTTAACGCCAGATTCTTGCCCTTTCCTGGCGTTTAACGCCAGCCTGGTGCCCCTTTCTG